>NC_083346.1:119881770-120030881 GCF_019175385.1 Lycium barbarum
TTCGTCTATACCAACAACACCCAATAACTAATCTGCAGGTCTCAAAATAGCTCTTTTACGTTTAGGTTTGTTACTCGGTCTTCTCTTTGGTGACCGAGTATCAGTTAGGCTGTGATGGTGGAATCCGTGGAACCCTAAATCGGAAATTGTTACGTTTAGTTTTGTTACTCCGGAGCAAAAGCGGATAGGGGTCGGGTCGGGTTATATTTAAGCTGGGCTGGATCTATGGACCAATTTGGGCTGAAATGGGAATTAAACGGCCAATTTGGGCGATTGTCCTTTTTCGGGGAGTGGTCTTTAATTTTTGGCCCTCAAATTGGTTGTCTCTAATTTTTGTCCTTAGCTAAAAATCCCATGGTTTTGGATTCAAATCCCTGCTCAGTCAAAAATTTTAAAAAAAATTGCAACATTGAGTTTGGATTCACAAGGTAGAGTTTTGCTACGTTCAGGCATAAGGCAAACTCTACTTCAAGCAAAAAAATTTTTTTTTTTGCTCAGTTGGAATTTTACAAAATTTAAAGGCCTAAATTTTTCCTGAATAGGCCTAGATTTGGGTTGGGTTTGGGTCGGATCGGGTCTTTTTACCATGTGGACTGAGAAAAAAAAAGTCCATGTGGATTAAATTAAAGGAAGAGGGTCAAAAATGCCCTCTACTTTGGTACAAGCTAAAAATATCCTCCGAATTAATTTTGGGTCAAAGATACCCCTCCCTCTTTAAAGTTTTCAAATATGCCCCCGTATTAACGAAAATCCACAACATAACCCGATTTTCAAAATGAACATGTGGTTTGTGGAAAAAAATAAAATGAAAGGCCACATTTTCAAAATGGACAAAGATGCAAGCTAAGCGAAATGAACATTCTTAAAAATATCCAAATTTCCTGTTACGTGATTAAAGTTTAGAAAATCGAAACATGAACATGTGGTTTATGGGAAAAAAGAAAATGAAAGGTCACATTTTCAAAATGGACAAAGATGCAAGCTAAGCGAACGGAACATTCTTAAAAATATCCAAATTTCCTGTTACGTGATTAAAATTTAGAAAATCGAAACATGAACATGTGGTTTATGGGAAAAAAGAAAATGAAAGGTCACATTTTCAAAATAGACAAAGATGCAAGCTAAGCGAAAGGTACATTTTTAAAAATATTCAAATTTCCAGTTATGTGATTAAAGTTTAGAAAATCGAAACATGAATACGTGGTTTGTGGAAAAAAAGAAAATGAAAGGTCACATTTTCAAAATAGACAAACATGCAAGCTAATTGAAAGGTACCAAAAATATCCAAATTTCCAGTTATGTGATTAAAGTTTAGAAAATCAAAACATGAACATGTGGTTTATGGGAAAAAGGAAAATGAAAGGTCATATTTTAAAAATGGACAAAGATGAAAGCTAAGCGAAAGGTACATTTTTAAATATATCCAAATTTCCAGTTATGTGATTAAAGTTTAGAAAATCGAAACATGAACATGTGGTTTGTGGAAAAAAAGAAAATGAAAGGTCACATTTTCAAAATAGACAATATTGCGGTATAATATCTTGATATTATTTGATATTATTTGGTAGCATATTTGTAGGGAGATAATTATCATATATTAGTTAGTTTCCTTGTTTCACTAATTACCATATATTTTAGTTAGTTTCCTTGTTTCACTAGGATCTCAGTTTTCTTGTTTCACTAGGGTTCAAGATTATATCCTATATATATTCTCTCTTGGTGAATGAATGGCACAAGTCAAGATTGTATAGTTTCTACATGGTATCAGAGCCACACGGTTTTTTCTTCTCTTCATCGTAAATTTCCATGGCCGGTGACGTCGTACCTCCTCCACCACCACCCAAAATTGAGTCTAATTCTCCCTATTTTCTCGGTCCTCAAGATCGACCCGGGGACTATATCACGCCTGCTCGTTTCAAGGGCGACAATTTTGATGAATGGACAGCCGAAATACAAACGGCGTTGGAGGCACGACGTAAATTTGAGTTCTTGGACGGCACTATCACTGAACCGCAACCTCCTTGTACAAAGTCCGATTGGACTGCAATTAACGCAATGTTAATCTCTTGGATCACAAATACCATTGATGCTGATGTCAAATCTTCATTGTCAAAATTTAGGGAGGTAAAACCCTTTTGGGATCACCTTAAAAGGAGGTTCGCGCAGACAATGGACCACGAGTTCAACAGCTTTGGTCTTCCTGGCTAAATGTGAACAGACCAAAACCATGTCAGTGTCCGTATATTACGGAAAATTACATGCTCTATGGCAAGAATTGGATCATCATGAGCCCCTGATTTCTTGTACTTGTTGCTCCGTCACACATTTCAACATCTTCACAATTGACAGACATTTTTACCAAAGCTCTCGGCAAAACTCAGTTTGACTTCTTGCTTTCCAAGTTGGGCATTTTTTATTTCCATGCTCCAACTTGAGGGGTATTGCGGTATAATATCTTGATATTATTTGATATTATTTGGTAGCATATTTGTAGGGAGATATGATCTTAGTTTCCTTGATTCACTAGGATCTCAGTTTTCCTTGTTTCACTAGGGTTCAAGATTATATCCTACATATATTCTCTCTTGGTGAATGAATGTCACAAGTCAAGATTGCATAGTTTCTATAGACAAAGATGCAAGCTAAGCGAGAGGTACATTTTTAAAAATATCCAAATTTCCAGTTATGTGATTAAAGTTTAGAAAATCGAAACATGAACATGTGGTTTGTGGAAAAAAAGAAAATGAAAGGTCACATTTTCAAAATAGACAAAGATGCAAGCTAAGAGAAAGGTACCAAAAATATCCAAATTTCCAGTTATGTGATTAAAGTTTAGAAAATCAAAATATGAACATGTGGTTTATGGAAAAAAGGAAAATGAAAAGTCATATTTTCAAAATGGACAAAGATGCAAGCTAAGCGAAAGGTACATTTTTAAATATATTCAAATTTCCAGTTATGTGATTAAAGTTTAGAAAATCGAAACATGATCATGTGGTTTGAGGAAAAAAAGAAAATGAAAGGTCACATTTTCAAAATGGACAAAGATGCAAGCTAAACGAAAGGTACATTTTTAAATATATCCAAATTTTCAGTTATGTGATTAAAGTTTAGAAAATCGAAATATGAACATGTGGTTTGTGAAAAAAAAAATGAAAGGTCACATTTTCAAAGGGGATAAAGATGCAAGCTAAGCGAAAGATACACTTTTGAAAATATCCAAATTTCCAGTGGTCCTTCGCTAGGCCTTCAAAAAAAGTGGCTGAATATGCCCTTTTTAAAAACTTTTCTTTTGATATAGTGGAAAAAACAAACTAAATAAGTAGGCATTTGGTCGTGAAAACTAAATATTTTTCACCTTATTTGGAATTTTGAAATTGGAGTTGTGTTTGGTTATAGTTTTTGCGAAGAATATTTGATCATTTGAATTTACTGTAAGTTAAAAAAGTAAAAATTTCAAGTTGTGTTTGAAATTTTCATGGCTAAATACTGATTTTCAAATAATGAAAAAAAAAATCCTGAAAAAAGTGAAAATTTTTCATGGCCAAACGGGTCCTTAAAGATCTTAAATCTTAAACATACTCGAATGTTCCGAGTTACTCTTGTGAAACAACCCCAGTAGATTCCTTGTTCTTCTAAACTAGAATGATTTGTTTTTAAAACGAGTTCTACGCAGTGCAAATCTGGATTAATCGAACAAAATTATGTGCTGGTTGTCCCTTTTTTTTTTGGTTAATCGTTTAGTAACTTGCCCTCTTTTTATTTTCTTGCATCTTATGAACCTTTTAAACCCCAGTCTAAAAATTCCTTTTGAGAAAACGTTAGATCACAATTTAATGTTTTAAGGTTCAACAACTTATGAGCAAATATCATACTAGAGTCTAATGTCTTGAATGGTAATTTTTCAAGGGCTATATTTACACAACTTTTCAAAGTAGCAACAATTTAAGTGATGACTCAAAAAGGGCTTAAAAAAAGGCACCATGGTGCACTCAGCTCCCGCTATGTGCGAGGGTCACGACCCAACCCCGTGGGCCGCGACCAGTGCCCTAGCTGGGCACTTATACGTACCTGATACCCAAATTAGCATATTAACAAAATAATATAATAATAATATTAGTGGACGCTACAGAATTTAGCATAAAAAACAGACTTGGCACACATAGGCCGATAAGGCCATCATAGAATCAAAGTATCCCAAACATATGTACAGAACCCACACAGATATATCCACAGACCTCTACAGAACATAACATAATCATAAGACGGGACAGGGCCCCAGTCATACCCAGAACAATGTACATATCCAGATAGCAGTGACAGACTGTACCAAAAGATGGGCTCTGAAGAAGAGAGCGCCCCAAAATAGCAGAAATGGGATCCTAAACGTGTGGATCAGCGAACCTGTCGTCTGTACCTGCGCGGCATGAAAACGCAGCCCCCGAAGAAAGGGGGTCAGTACGAAATATGTACTGAATATGTAAAGCGGAATCACAGAAGTCAAATCATAATGATTTCAGAAAATAAGTACAAAATCCAGAGTGTCAAATGCATATTTCCAAAACAGACAGAATGTGTACAGAAACATATGTCATATCATATCCGGTCCCTGCCACGGGACTCAGGCAGACAGAACGTGGCCACCCTCCCGACGCTGGTGCCACAATACAGAGGAATCAGAAAAAGGGGCGTGGCCCCGTATCATAAAATGTCATATCAAAATGGCCATAACAGATCAGATCAGAATAGGCGGACATGGCACATCATACTCCACAGACCCATGTACGCGTATACCTGCCCCCTCACATCGGGGCGCGGCGAACAATGCAGAGAATCACGCTTGACAACATATCCTGGCCCGGGCTCAGTGTGAGAAACATTGGGACATCCACGAATGGAGTAGTGAGAAACTAATGCAATTTAAAAATATCATAAATGTTTTCAAAGACTCGATGAAGCGTATCAAAGCCCAACAGATCCAATGGAGTCGGACGGGATCATAATAAATGCATTTCGGATATCATAATAAATTACAGAAGTATAACTTTCCCGAAGTCATTCCGGGTGTCAAAATAATCTATAAGATTTAATAGAATATTTAAAACAATGTTCGTTAGGCGATTAGTAGGGTAATCAAAACATTTCTTTCAAAAATTGCTTAAGTCATCACCATATAGTTCTAGAAGCATTTCATATCGTTTTCCTCAAGTTATACACTCGATATACACAATATACAACTTTCCGTCAAAGTCATAACTTATGCAAAACATCAAATCTTTGGCATACAACTTCATAACAAGTTTCCAACTTCCAAATTCATCAATGATCATCATAATTCACAACCAAACAACTTCATTTCCTTAATGTCGGAAAATCATATTAAAACGACATAAGTTTCTACATTCCAATTCAATACAAACTTATATCATTCTAACTTCATTTACATTACAAACATCACAACAACACTTTAACACACTAAACAAACTTAATCCATTCCATTCCAAACCACTCCATACCACACGGCCAAATGCTATTTTCATCAATTCAATCAAATTTATTCCACTTTCATTCTCAACATAAATTCCATCACATTCACAACTAGAATACAACATGAATTCAACACATTGTGGCTATATAATTAGGACATACCCACGGCTACACACTCACCACACACACCCACTTTGCAAACTTCCATTTCTTCATACAATCAACACATTTCTATATACTACAACACAATCAAAACTTCATAACACAATAAAAAGGTAGAAATTCTTACCTTTTCCTCAAGTCTTCTTCACTTGGAGATATGATCACTTTGGTGATTCTAATGCTTCCCACTCCAAAAAAACTATACCAAGTCACAAAGGAACCTTGACTTAGTAAGAATTCAACAAGAAATAAATTTTTAGAACAAGATTTGTGGGAGTGAAATCTTCACCACCAAACCCGAAACCCTCCTTGCTCTTTTTTTTTTTTTTTTTTTGCTCTTGTTTGATCTTGCTTCATTCTTATCACAATTATTCTATGTATATAGTTGAAGTGCTTGGTCACATGACCAAGCACATGACCAACTAAAATGGGCTTGGATCAAGGCCTTAAGTGGCCGGCCATGACACCCCTTTTGGGCTTTACTTCCAATTAAATTTTTGAGCCCAATAGCTTGTGAATCATATTTTGTAATTCCCGAAACTAATTTCCAAAATTCCAAAATTGCCCTTAGCCTTGTCCCACACTTTCATGACTCTATTTTTTCATGCATAACTCCTATGTTCAACAAAATATCAAATTTGACCTTATATCTCAAAAATCCAATATGTGACAAGTTTTTCCAAACGTGTGAAAACACGGGATATAACAGCGAGGTCCTGAATGGTAATTTTTTCAAGGGCTATATTGTACGCAATCTTAACCTGCATTTCTCTAAGAGGTTGTTCCCGCATCTTGAACCTGTGATCTCCTACACTATGGCAACAATTTTACCTATTACGTCAAGGCTCCACTTAGACCTCAAAAAGGTTATTTACATAAATCAACCTTAATGTTTAAGTGGATATCCACCTGATATCAGATGATTATACAAAAAAAAAAATAATAATAATGACACCATTGATGTCACGATTCAGCCTGGAATCCTCCGTAGTTTTGGTTTTCACTTCAATCAAAGCTGGAAAAAATTTGGGAAAAGAGAGAAAGAGATAATATTAAGATCAAGTTGAAGAAACTGAAGCAGTTGATTGTGAGTTTGGTTGCATAATTGCAGAGGGTCCCATTCATTATGTGATTAAAACTGATACGCTCAAATTACACCTATTAATGGCGTAAAGCGGACGTTGTCAAATATAGTAACCCAAACAATGTTGGGGTCGAATCCCACAGGGAATATGGAGAGAAAAGGTTACTAATCGTATGCAATACTAGTCTTTAAAGACTTTAATTATATTCCTGATAGTTTGAATTGGTTGTTGAATAATGTAATTGAATACTTTAATTTGAAATATAATTAATGCGAGAGAGAGACTAAGATTGTGTTCCCCAATTTGTTTAGATATTATGCTTCAGGTTTCAATGTGATATACTTCTAATGGTTGTTCTATGAATATGCACTTGGTCTCTTAAGAACTTCTTAATGTTTTCCAACAGTTAAGTCGTATTTCCTCTTCATGATTCTTCCGAATATAAAAGAGTTGCAATCAAAGAATGACCAAAAATGCCAATTTAGACTTGTTCCCATCCCTAAGTTAGTCTATTAAATGAGGGTTAACGCCTCGAGTCATTGTCATTCAATCTTACCAATATTAACTTTCTTTCCCAAGAAAAGTTAATATAATGGCTTAGGATAATGCTTGCAATCATCACTCAACCTTAGCTTTAAAATTAGCTACTCATAATTTTGGATAACAAAGAAAGCTTACAAGTAAACATAATGAACTTACAATGCAAATACAAGATGGAATGAGAGTGAAGTTGTTGCTTTAAATGCTCCGACCACTTCTAAGATTTAAGACCTAGGGTTTGTGCCTCCAAAACAAATTTGAATTATGAAATAAAAACCCTACTTTAAGTATTTATAGAGCCAAAAATCGCGCCAAGTTTCTGGATAAAAATGCCCTTACGCCGCATTGTTACGGACCGTAACCTGAGGTTACGGTCCGTCCTTCATTTCGTGAAACCTTCTGGAAATTTGGTCATGTTACGGTTCAATGGTACGAACCGTAACATGAGTTGCAGATCCCGTTACGGTCCGTAACATGAGTTACGGACCGTCATTTAGCTCCAATTTGTCAGTTTTTCAGCATTTCATCTCATTTCCGATCCTTAGTTAACCAACCCTATAAAACACAAAAATGTGCCGAAATTCACGACACATCAACACCCCCAACTTAAGCTTTTGCTTGTCCTCAAGCAACTACAATAAGACTCACTACTAACACACGACATCTTAGCAAAATAAGAATGACTACGGTGGTTTTGGCATGTGTTTCTAGCACGGACTCTTCAATCCAAGAAAAATATTTAGGCTCTTATCCATCTCCTATTTGTGACACAAGACGCACATTTCATAAAAAATTCAATTCACTATGCAACATCAATTAATGACACAATCATAGTACGGGGGTCTCTATGCACATGAATTTCAACTTCCGGAAAGCCAGTTACTTTGAAGCCTACAATCCTTACGCCCTCACATAGACCAAGGAATATCCCAACACACATTTACGACATAAATGGGACAGAAGACTAAAGAGACAGAAGAACACTCATACTCACAACGAAATTTACATACCATGCATGCACATACCATAGGTTTGCCTTTATTTTCCATGCCTTCAACTTTGAACAATTTGATTGTGATCACATTAGGACTTTTTGGGCTTGTAACATTGTCTTAGGGATGGGTAGGATGAATATTTGGATATCGGTGACTCACCCTCCTCGACACTTCTTTTTGGCTTCATTCACCATTCTTCCTATCATTTCCGACCCTCCATCTTCAGCGTGGATTTATTTAGAACTTATATACCTATGCCCCTTAATATTCGCGATCACCCCAAACAGGCCTTTGGCTTCATTTTCCGCATTTTTCACTTATCACCCCCAACTTAGGCTTTTAGCCTCATTTTCCACATTTTTCACTTGTCACCCCCAACTTAGGCTTTTAGCCTCATTTTCCACATTTTTCACTTGTCACCCCCAACTTAGGCTTTTAGCCTCATTTGCCATTCTTTAGTGTCAAGGAGGGACTGGTGCCAAATGGGTTTATTCACAGAAGGGAAAGAGGTTAGTTCACGGTTAATCGAAGAAAAAGTCTATAGGCTCAAAATGGGATACTAGGGATCATTTTCTATACGGGCTAGACTCGTTTAAGATAAACAGGCTTTGGGGTTAATACAAAGAAAGCCTAAGATCACTTCACAATCAAACTCTCCTTAGAATTTACGCACGACCACCCAGGCAAGTTCTAGATTACATGCATCATATGGAAATAGAAACTAAGAACTCACAACACAATGGCATAAGGATTGTTTAAATATTCTGACTTCATTTCCGTTTGAAGATTTCACATGCATGAATACCCTTTCTTTGCAATGCCATTAAAAGAACCATACATGTCGATATCAACAACTCATTCTTGATGTACATCACAAATTATTTTTCGGAGGAATAGCATTGAACTTGTAAAAACCACTTTTATCTATGCTTAGAAACACGGAGCACCACCACTTAAGTCATCATTACTTTACTTCTATATTAAACATCCTAACACATACTTCATAATAAAAACAATACCAACAAAAACACAAACAATAACAATTGTCTTAAGCACATGCTTACTATCACAATTTGAGATAAAATACCCACCAAAACAAAAACAATAAAAACAATAATATCTGGTATACTAAAACAGCAATCCCAACAACCAACAGCAATTACCCACACCCCCAACTTAAAAGCATGCATTGCCCTCAAGGCATCAATATAACATATTAAAAGAACGGAGGGCCTCCCTGGAGCGCACTAGGCGCTCGGATCTGCAGCAGCATCATGAGGTGGAGCAGTGGGTGGGGGAGAAGTATGGTGAGCTGGCTCAATGGGCTGGGCTGAGCTAGAAGTAGCTCCTGCGGTGTCAGAACTTAGTCAGGACTCTTGGCGGAGCCTCTTCAAAGTACGCCGCTCCCCCTCCTCATTCTGTGGGCGCAAATCAGCAAATGGATCAAGGTTATGGAGAATGGGGTCGATGTTTTCATCATCTGGCGAGGCTAGTGCCTGTGCTTCCCTTTGGCCAAAGAGGGGATATCCTCTTCCAACTCCTCGCCGTGCTCTTCCTCAACCGTGTCCTCGATGTCATCATCCCCTAGTAGGCTCTGAACCGGCTAGTATAGGCTCTGTACCAACTCCGTGGGTACTTTAGGAAGCTGGTCTGTCGCCACAGCCACTTCCTGGGCCTTCAATTTCTGCACATCATCCTTGACAGCCCGCAACTCACTTCGAATAGCGCCCAACTCCATAGCAGGGTGTGTCCTAGTCAGCTCAGTCATCCTTCTCTCAATACCATCTATCCGAGAGTGGATCCGTAGGTGTTCATCAGCCAGCTGTTCTTTAATTGGCCGCAACGCAGCATCAATGGCTCTTTTAGTGTACAATTTCAGCTCAGTCATGAGATGCTTGACCTGCCTATCTGTGTGATCTCCTTGCAGGACCACTGCCCCAAAATTCTCCCGATTGAACATCATTTTTCTAGGAAGCTCGGGTGGGACTCCCGGTATTGGCTGGGCTGGTGCTGGGCTTGCTCTAGTGGAAGAGGTAGGACCACCCGAAGTAGGTGCGGCTGGAGCTGGCATGAGCTGTGTAGCATAATTAGCCGGTGAAGCCCCAGAATTTGTGGGCTGACCCGCCTGAGCTTCCTCAGCACCCATAATAGCCAAGGGTATAACATTTGATCCCGTTGGCCCCTTCGGCACCTCAGAAGACGATGCAGAGGGCATTGAACCATAGCTCAACATATCATCCTTCCCTTTTGTGATGTCATAAATATGGCTGGCGATCATACTGTGATCGGTCTGGGGGAGGGGTTCTGGTTGTTGCCGCAAGCATAATAGCGTAAGAAGACAAGGATGAATGAGGAAAGTCGCTGGCTGAGTGGCTCTCTCCCGGAGATCTGCTGCTATGAGTCGTCCGAAGTTGATCTTATACCTTGACATAATAGCAGTTACAAGAACAACCCTGTCCGGAGTCAAAACATTTTCTGTCTGGGTAGGCCGGATGCGAAATAGAACAATCTGCCACCAAAACTTTGCCTCTGGCGTGAGGGTGTTTTTCCAAATTCGCGCGGTGGCTGTCAACTTTGGCACCATGGCTCATTCGGGATCTGCTGTTCGTGCAATAACTGAATCCACCCATTTTCGGACGGAGATTGTATCTTTCTGTTCCATTTTGTATACAAACTCCCCTTCTTCCGCTACTGTAGGCTCTATATAATCCTCCCGAATAGTATTCTATTGATAGCCATCGGAGAGATGTCTATCTTCTTTTTCCGCATTATTGCCTCGATCATTGCCGGTACTTGACTAGCGCGCTGCCCCTTTTTTAGTGATTTGAATACAGCAGCCCCGTACGACGCATATAACTCCCTAACAAAAACTGGGATGTAAGACCCCACTGAGTTTTTCAGAAACTCTAACTTATGGAAGCGGATAGTGTCACGAATTCCTGGATAACCATCGAGACCGTCGAAACTGACGTTCCGCTCCTCGAAAATACTCCGCCTTGGGTCCGCTCCCTCACCCTTTACCAGCTCACACCCATTGTTGTACAAGTCTTCAGATCCCTCCATAGAAAACCGGAGGGTCTGCTCATACACAGCCTGCATTCGAATGTCGGTTTCTCTCATTTCCTGCTCGCGCTCTTTTTCGCACTCCTCCGCAGAAGACTGTCTAATGGGTGGTTGAGGTTGGTGTGACAGCCCGCCTAGGCTCACTCTGGCTCGAATAACTCGACTCTCTCGACTCCTCAGCCGAGGAGGAACTTGCTGATGGTGGGTCTGGCCGGCTGGGTGCGACTGGCTGAGGCTGGCTTGCTAGGTGCGACTGGTCTCTTTGTAGGCCTGGCGTCCCTTGATTAGATCGTCGTCGCGCAGCCTTGAGGTTACTTTGCTTGCAGCACGACCTTTTCCTTTTTCCACAACTTTATGGGAAGCTTTCTTTGATTGTCGTGGTTTACCCATACCTGCATAAGGAACAGTTAGATATGATACGGGAGAAACGTTTCAATTATACACTTTATTGATGGAAGTTAAAGACTTCATTAACTGATGTACCGTAACACAGTCGACAGACCGTCATACGAGTTACGATCCGTATCATCAAACCGTAACTCAGTTTGTTCATTTCCAACACAGGGATCGTAACACAGTCAACGGTCCGTAACAGCTCACCGTAACATGACCCAAATTTCCAGAAAAGTTACTGGAAATTTGAGAGGTGTTACGGTATGATATTACGGTCCGTCACTCGTGTTACGATCCGTAACACCTCACCGTAACGTCTCTTAAAATTCCAAAAAAAATTCATGGAAAACATCAATGTTACGGTGTGGTGTTACGGTCCGTAACATAGGGTACGGTCCGTAACATCCCACCGTAGCATCAGTCAAATTTCCAGAAAATTTTCATGGAAATTGTCGGTGTTACGGTGCGATGTTACGGTCTGTAACACACATTACGGTCCGTAACACAGAATGACGGGCAACAGATTAACAAACAAATGGCTTGGCCAAATTTTTCTCGTTTTAAGCACGAGGCCAAGATTTCCGACTTAATGCTCCATAGGTATGTTGTAAAACAATATTTTGTCCCCTCATATGCCTCAGGTTACTCAGACTTCACCCGATTTTACTAAAGTTTTCATTGGGGACTTTTATCGAACAGTTGGTGGGCAAACCGATTTAGTAATTTCACGAATGAAACTTTCAATCGGATTGCCCTCCAATTCAGTGGGAAGCAATTGCTTGTGCCCACGAATCTTACAAATAACACACATACCAATCCCAACCCCCAACCATTATCAAATCCCGCACAATTTATCAATGGCAATTTAAATTCATCAACACAATCAATTCACAAATTTCACCGCATATTATACGAAATTACTCATGAAGATCATAGAAATCGCATTGATAGCTAAAAGAAAAGAGTCAAGACATGTAATAACTGATCGTTGGCGATTGTAAGGATGAAACTCAAACTTAAAACAATGATTTTGATAAGAAAATAGTAACGAGATTTAGAGAAAGATTAAGGAGAATGGGAGATGTAGAGATGGGAGATGAAGAGAAATATGAAGGAGAGGGAGTTAGGATTTTTGAAGGCATCGGTTATGTTTTTTAAAATTTGTAACGTCGGTTTATGTATTTAAACATGCCTGACGGTTACGTTTGGTGTTACGGACCGTAACTCAAGATACATGACGTATCACGTGTTGCGGTCAACCACACGACACCATTTACTTTTTGTCATTTATTACCTGGCACCACATCCTACAAATCGTAACTCGTGTTACGGTCCGTATTACCGGGCGTAACGGGTGCGAAATTTCCAGTGAATGCCCACAATTTTTGACAAAGTTACGGCCATGTGTTACGGACCGTAACACGAGTGACGGTCCGTAACTCAGACCGTATCACTCTTTCTCCATCGTTCAGTGATTTCTGGGTTTCTTCTAGCTTGTTACGCTCCATGATACGGGCCGTAACATGAGTTACGGTCCGTAACGTGGAGCGTCTCGTTTGGGAAAACTCAGCAGGTAATTTGACTCTTCAGTGCTCAAAATCCTACCACATTAGCACATAAAAAACACAAAATAACACAAAGGAAATACAAAATTTAAACTACTTACAAAGCGGCAAATGTGGGTTGCCTCCCACACAACGCTTGGTTTAACGTCACAACTCGACGTGGTATCTCATTTTCGAGTTTAGGAGCCGTATTTCAAACGATACCTATCAACGACCTTACCATCATCAATACACCAATGGTAATGCTTCACTCTTTGTGCGTTCACCTTAAAAGTCCGAGTGCCATCCTCGGATTTCACTTCAATGACGCTTCCATTTGGGGACACACTTACAATTTCAAAAGGACCAGACCAACGAGACTTTAACTTGCCTGGAAAGAACTTCAGGCGTGAATTGTACAACAAGACCAAGTCTTTTGGCTGAAAATCCCCTTTTAGGATCTTCGAGTCATGATAGTATTTCATCTTTTCCTTGTGCAGTGTTGCACTTTCATAGGAATTATACCTAAATTCATCCATCTCATTGATTTGAAACAACCGCAGCTTTTTCAATGCCCAAAGGGCTTTATGATCAAGCTCAATAGGCAAATGACATGCCTTCCCAAATACCAACTTATACGGTGAAGTCCCTATAGGCGTTTTGAATGCCGTAGCGATATGCCCATAAAGCATCATCCAACTTTTTAGACCAGTCAGTGCGATTCACATTGACCGTCTTTGCCCAGATGCTTTTTATTTCTCTGTTTGAGACCTCAACCTGACCACTCGTCTGAGGATGATATGGAGTGGCAACCCTGTGATGCATGCCATATTTTTCAAGAAGATCAACAAATGGTTTATTACAGAAATGAGAGCCACCATCACTAATAATAGCTCTAGGAGTGCCAAATCTAGTAAAGATGTTCTTTTTGAGAAACACATTGACCCTCCTACCATCATTGTTAGGCAATGCCACAACCTCTACCCATTTGGAGACATAATCCACTGTGATGTCCACCAACCGGAGAATCATGGCACGCCTTCAAAATATCCATCACCTCAGATTCCGCCACACATCTCCGGATCATATTGTTAGCACACGTTCTGAACAAGTAAGGCTCATCCCAACAATACTGTCGGCAGTATCTCAAGAACTTATTCTTTTTATATGTCTTCAACTCTTCAGGAACGATGCAGTTACCAAATAATTGGCAATATCTGCATACCATGGTGCCACATCATTGGAGATGACCAAGACTCTTTCATTCGGAAAAGTTTCATCAATATCCAGCACATCAATTGGTCTCCCTGGTGCTTCCAGTCTGGAGAGATGGTCAGCTACTTGATTTTCTGACCCTTTTCGGTCTTTGACTTCAAAGTCAAATTGTTGTAGCAACAAGACCCATCTTATCAACCGAGGCTTAGCATCCTTCTTCGCCATCAAATAGCGCAATGCAGCATGGTCAGTGTGAACCACCACCTTGGCACCCAACAAATAAGCCCGGAACATTTTAAAGGCATAAACAATAGCAAGTAATTCTTGCTCCGTTACTGTATAGTTCAGTTGAGCTCCATTCAATGTTTTGCTGGCATAATAAATTAGGTGCAGGATTTTGTTTAGCTGCTGACCAAGCACAGCGCCAATTGCAAGACCACTGGCATCACACATTAATTCAAAGGGAAGTGACCAATCCGGGGACACAACAATAGGTGCGGAGGTTAATTTCAGCTTCAACTCGTCGAACGCCTTGATGCACTTCTCATAAAAATTGAATTTGGACTCTTTTTCCAAGAGTTTGCACATTGGATTTGCAATTTTGGAGAAGTCTTTGATAAACCTTCTATAGAATCCGGCGTGTCCCAAGAAACTCCGAACTCCTTTTACTGAAACGGGCGGAGGGAGTTGTGAAATCACATCGATTTTAGCTTGATCAACCTCAATCCCTCTTTCTGAAATATTATGGCCAAGGGAAATGCCCTCCTTGACCATAAAATGACACTTCTCCCAGTTGAGCACGAGGTTGGTCTCCTCACACTGTTGTAGCACCCGATCAAGATGACCCAAACATTCATCGAATGAATCTCCCACCACAGAGAAATCATCCATGAAAACTTCAAGAAAGTTTTCAACCATATCAGAGAATATGGACATCATGCATCGTTAGAAGGTAGCTGGGGCATTGCAAAAACCAAATGGCATCCGGCTGAAAGCGAATGTCCCATAGGGACAAGTGAAAGTAGTCTTTTCTTGATCTTCTGATGAGCCGTGAAATTACGGGATATTCGATGCTAATTCCTTAAGATTTTGTGACTCTTTAAGCACTTTTGTTGTTACTTTTTGTGTTTTTATGTTGTTTTGTAGGAAAAGATGCCCGGAGAGCATAACAGACCAAAATAGAGCAAAAATAGAACAAATCAACGTTTCTGGCACCACATGCTAATAGCATATGGTGCAGCATGTTGAACATGCTAGTAGCATGTGGTGCAGCATCTACTGCCAGTGAAAATGGCACCATGTGCGAGTAGCACATGGTGCAGCATGTGCAACATGCGAACAGCATGTGGTGCAGCATGTGGTGACAGAGAAATTGTCACCACATGCTACGGTTTTGGCACAACATGCGATTAGCATGTTGAAGATGCGAATAGCATGTTGTGCAGCATGTTGTGCAGCATGTTGTGCAAGAGGGTAGTTTGGTCCAGATTTTGTTCCCGTTTTTTGTAATGATATAAATACTCTTTTATGGTTTGTAATATTTATCTTTGGCAGTTTTTCATCAAGTTTGAAGACTAGTTTTTACACCATGTCACACCCCATTTTAACCGGGTTGAGTTGGGAGTATGACATTTTGTTGATTTCTATTTATTTTGTTTTAAGGAGTCGCCACCTAATTAATTTAACGGTGAATTAGGACACCTAAAGATTAACTAAGGCAAAGTTAAAACTAAACCTCAATTAATAGTCTGCTTAACCAATGTGATTCTAGGTAAGGGCTCTATATTATCCTAAAGGGAAGGGGTTAGGCATCCTTTAGAATCCGTTAACTTACGGTTATCCGACCAAACTTAGGTTAATTAATTAGGGCTAAAAATGCAAATATAATATTTAAAATTAAAGAAAATAGCTTATAAATACTGCTAAGGTTTAATATAAAATGTTTGCTTAAGATGAGGTTTAGAGGAAATATAATGATTTTCATAAGAGAAGATTTTAAATGCCATTTCGAATAAAACTTATGAAAATTGCTAAAGCTCTAAATAATAATGCTTTTAAAATAAGATTTGCATAGAATATATAAATAGAAGGAAACCCGAATTTGCGAAGCGTTTTAATAAATATTTGAAACAACTCAAATGGTGATATATTAATGATTCTCTTTTTTTGCGATTTAAGAGTATAAACAAAAATACAAAATAGATAGTATGAATGTTAAATAAAACTTATATTGTGATATATAGTGATGTAGAAATGCTTTATCTTTTTTTTTTCTCTTTAAATATGATGGAAAAGGGACATAAGTTTCCTTACTTTTCATTAGCTTTATTAATTATGCTTAGCTAAAATGATGTGTGATTGATTCCAAATTTGAAGAGTTATTTAAGAAAATATGCTTGAATTTATATTTACGTATTAGTGGTGTTTTGGAAATCAAAAATGAATTTATGCCATCAATTATTCTAGAAGCAAATATTATAGATTCTATGAATAATTTAATGTGGAAAAGAAGAAAAATGAAACTTATGGGATTAATTATTGGTTTTATTTAAACTAACTACCATTACTAAAACTAATCCTACCAATCATTTAAGACTTATCTAAACTAAGAAAACAAAACAAACAAAGAGTTAGTTTGCATAATACAAATTTATATGCACAAAATAAATGGAGGGATAGATAATTTGAATGGGCTCAGCCCATTTTAAAGGGAGTTGCTGCAATCGGATTGTTGTTGCTGTGGGCTATTCCAGTCCATTGGGCTTGGGCCACAGAGTTTTATGGATCATTTTTGCTGCGGACAGGGATGGAACGAAAGGAGAGGTTGTTTCGTTGGGCCTTGGCCCAACATCGGCGAATGCGGAAGACGAGTCCCTCGGACTAGTATATGAGGTTCATGCATAAAAAAGATATAAGAGAAAAGATGAGTATACGATGAATGAGGCTTAAATATGTAAAATATGAATTCAAGAGAATCTTATTTCATGGAATCAACTAGCCTAGCATATGCAGTTACAGGGAAGGGAGCTTAATGATGAATTAAGGGAGACAACTGAAAACATCCTGATCCCATACAATTTAAGGGAGAAAAGATTAAAAGATTTGCTAAGCTAAAATATGAATTGCTGGTTTTGTTACTTATATTAGTATAAATGTGCCTTTAAATCCAATACCACATTAACTCATAACATGAACTCAAAATTCA
This sequence comes from Lycium barbarum, assembly GCF_019175385.1. Classification (NCBI taxonomy): domain Eukaryota; kingdom Viridiplantae; phylum Streptophyta; class Magnoliopsida; order Solanales; family Solanaceae; genus Lycium; species Lycium barbarum. The sequence continues at coordinate 119,899,460 of NC_083346.1, forward strand.
AACACAATACAAAACGACCTCGCATTAAGGCAGCGACTGATAGCTAAAACCCATAGATCCTTTAAGGGTAAACCAATCTTAAAATCAAACTGTCATGAAATGAAATAGACACATCAGAATATTTTGGGATTTGCTGCAAAGCTAGGTGTTTAAAAGGATTCTCATATAGCTCCCAAACACAACAGAAGTTAACACACACATATATTTTAGACTAAACTAATTCTAAAATGATGAGATTATTATTTCAAATGTATCATGCAAACTCAGAACTGGACAAAACTTGTCTTTTAAAACTAGTAGCAGACTCTTCAAGGCATCGCTGTTACTACTAAACGAAATAGTTCTTCATCATATAGATGCTAGGTTTTGACATGGATCCTCAAACTTCCTCAGAGAAAATTCAGAATAAGCAGATTTGTACTATAATTACTACTTAGGCAGAAAGAAACAAAGTATAATATAAAGGCAAAATGTCTGAAGTCGCGTTAGCCTGACACTTACTAATCCAAAGGGTTGCCAACTTCAATCAATATTTAATTGAAAACTGGAACAAATCTTGATCTACTGGAAACTTATATCCAGAATTATGCCTGGAGCTTAACAAACTTTTCAACATTATTGAAGATGAACAAGAAAAAAACATATTATTCCTTATCCTTTTCCAGTGATCAAATAAATAGCTAGTCACTCAATCTTAAGAGTTATTCTCAAGGACAAAACATGAAAGAGAAGAGATCACTGAACCCAATATGTTTTAACTCATTTTTTGATTTATTTTATATGGAGATGGGCTCAAGCTTCCTATTATCATGATATCTAATGTACATTTTAATGAGTCACATAAAGGAATTTGAACACAAAATAAGTCTTTATCTTATTACTCTGAATAAAAAAAGGAACAATAATGAACACCTTTTTGAACCCCATTAATTACAAAGGTCTTATTCCTTTACAGTAAGTGTTCTCAATCGATTAACAAACAATATGTGAAAAAGAAGAAGAATCATTTTAAAGAGATAGAACATGATTCAGATTTGGAGTTGGAAACTGAAGTGGTCATGCAAGCTTCAAGTTAAACCCCATTTTTAAACTTAGCTAAAAAAAGGTACAGGGAAGGATCACCAACCATAACTTGCTATTCATATACAAACATGTACAGGGACATAAGCTTTCATGACTTTTAAGTCATGCAATTTTTTTTTTAAGACTATTTAATGGTTAACCTTTGAGTGAAAACATTCTGAGAAACAATACATCTTAAACATGAACCATAATTCTTAGCTCCAATAATCTCAAACCAGGTAGAATGCATAAAAAAAAAGAAAAAAAAAACATTCAAATCTGAGGCAAGCTTATGAATTGGATTTAGTTCTTTGTAAGTTTAACTGGCCACTAAATGAACATTTAGATGCACAGGCACATTGGACCATAGTCCCTTTAATCGTACATTGATAACCAAACTTAAATGATCTCTAAACCACCAAGTCATACTGAATTAAATTATCTTCATTTTAGGCAAGAATGATACTAAAGCAGACTAATCCAAACAATGCCTATTAAGCTGGGGTTCATTAAGCTACTGATTCATAACAAACCAAGCTTATAACCATCCCACAAAATTAGTAACAAGCACTTATACAGTTATACCACACAAATGACAATTTGAACTAAAAGAAATCTATAACTAACTTACACTTTAACTAAAGGGAATCGAGCTAACTAACAATCATACTAATAGTGCACCAAGCTCATTGTTTAAATTAGAATAGAATCAACACTATGTGATTATACACCAAGCTAACAATCATATGACAGATAAAATTAAATACCAAAATAGAATAACAAAAAGGATTGGGAATTAACTGCTTCGGGTGCAGCGAAGTGGGTACGGGGTTTTCAGATTTACCTCGACGATTATCAAAACGGAGCTCGAAAAGCTCGGATTCACAGCAACGAACAGACGAATAAACAGACAAACAATTGTGTTAATGTTTTTTGACTCGATATTTCGAATTGTCACAACCACTGCAAACTTGTTATTTTTAGTGGGGAGATTTTAGCGACTCAGAGCTCTATTTTCAGGGGGTGTCAGGCCATGGAGGAACTCTTATTTGATTAGAAATTTCCCCCCTAAACAGGATTTTGTTCAAGGCGTTTTATAAGGTTCCAAAGACTTCGTATTTCCCAAGAAAGATTTTTGTTTTAATTTGCTTGAGGACAAGCAAAAGCTTTAAGTTGGGGGTGTTGATGAGCCGTGAAATTACGGGATATTCGATGCTAATTCCTTAAGCTTTTGTGACTCTTTAAGCACTTTTGTTGTTACTTTTTGTATTTTTATGTTGTTTTGTAGGAAAATATGTCCGGAGAGCATAACGGACCAAAATAGAGCAAAAATAGAACAAATCAACGTTTCTGGCACCACATGCTAATAACATATGGTGCAGCATGTTGAACATGCTAGCAGCATGTGGTGCAGCATCTACTGCCAGTGAAAACGGCACCATGTGCTGAGTAGCACATGGTGCAACATGTGCAACATGCGAACAGCATGTGGTGACAGAGAAATTGTCACAACATACTACGGTTTTGGCACAACATGCGATTAGCATGTTGAACATGCGAATAGCATGTTGTGCAGCATGTTGTGCAAGAGGGTAGTTTGGTCCAGATTTTATTCCCGTTTTTTGTAATGATATAAATACTCTTTTAGGGTTTGTAATATTTATCTTTGGCAATTTTTCATCAAGTTTGAAGACTAGTTTTTACACCACACTTTGGTTTAGAGATTTGAAGATTTGGTTGAGTATTTCTTAAACCTTTAATTCATTTCTTCAATCCCTTGCTTTGTATTGTATATCTAAGTGTGTAGCTTTCTATTCCATAACTTGAATCTCGTTTATGAAAGTATTCTTGATTAAAGTTTGGTTTGAAACTCTTGTTATGCTTATGTATTGAATGATTTTATTCCTAATGAAGTGGGTTATTGTTTCTTTAATTAATCTAATTTTGAATGATTCTTAAGGGAGTAGCTAACCCTAAGACTTGCCCATTTATTTCGATTTAAATTTGGAAGAGGCAAACTCGGGATTGGGAAAGATTAATTAACAAGAATTTGGGGCGTTAACCCTCATCTAATGGAAATCGACCTAGGGATAGGCGACACCACTTGTAGCCATATTCGGGTGTTCTTAATGCTCCTAATTGCTTTAGGGATATTCAATTAGGTAGTCTAGTTAGTCTTCGGAAGAAGCTAATTTAGAGTCATTATCCGAGGCTAAGTAATATAAACTCACCATTATTTGTAAATCATGAAGTTCATTGGATCGTTACTTGAGTGTAATTTCCTTTGTATCCAAACTTGTGGCCATTGATCATTTTACTTGCTTTCTAGGTTAGTTTACATTTCCGCATTAGTTATAATTCTCTCAAAAACCCAAAATATTATCCATCGTTTGGCTTTAGCGTAGTTGGTGAAAGTTCCTTACTTTCTTAATCGCCTAGCATATTGTTCCCTGTGGGATCGACCCCGACTCATAGTTGGGTAAAATATATTGCATACGACCGTGTACACTTTCTCTTTGAGGAGTGTATTTGGACGTTATCATCTTCCAATGTGATATTGATTTGGTTGTACCCTGAGTACCCATCCAAGAAAAAGTAATAAGATCTTCCAGCTAGCCGATCAAGCATTTGATCAATAAAAGGCATAGGGAAGTTATCCTTTCAAGATGCGGTATTCAGCTTCTGGTAGTCCATACACACTCTCCAACCGGTGACATTCCTTGTTGGAATCAATTCATTTTTAGAGTTAGGGACAACAATGATGCCCCCTTTCTTTGGCATACACTGGACTGGGCTTACCCATGGACTGTTGGCAATCGGGTAAACCACCCCAGCATCTAGCCACTTAATAATGTCCTTCTTCACCACTTTTTGCATCGGTGGATTTAATCTTCGCTGATGCTCAACACTTGGTGAACTTTCCTCCTCCAACTGTATTCGATGCTCACAAATTCCGGAGGGAATCCCCCGGATGTCTGCATTAGTCCAAACCAAAGCTCTTAAATGCTTCCTCAAGACTGCGATGAGTCTTTGAACTTGGCCCTCATTCAGAAGTGATGATACAATAACTGGAAGGGTGGCAGTTTCTCTAAGAAACACATATTTAAGATGGGATGGAAGTTGCTTGAGGTCCAACTTCGCTGGCTCAATAATTGATGGTTTTGCTGGAAGAGTTGTTCATTTCTCTAAATCAAGAGAGTTTCTCGGGCTCATAAGAGTAAGACCCCAGACCGATGAGTGCATTCACTGTCTCAGTATATCCCTCCATTTGTTCAGCATCAAAATTCACCAAGATGGCCGATAGTGCTTCACTCAAGCATTCTTCCTCCATTTTGAATTCCACCGCTTCATCCACCTCATCAATAGAATTGATGACTGAAATACTTTGATAAGGACTAGGAAATTTCATACCTCTGCTTGCGTGAAAAGTCACCTCCTCATCATTCACCCGGAACTTTATTTCGTGCTTCTCGGAATCCATAAAAGCCCTCCCTGTGGCAAGGAAAGGTCTTCCCAGAATAATAGGAATTTCTTGATCAATAGCACAATCAAGAATCATGAAATTTGCCGGCAGTAGAAATTCCCCGATTTGAACCAGCACATCATCAACTACCCCCACTGGCCTTTTTATCGATCTGTTAGCCATTTGCAACCTCATGGTAGTTGGCCTTGGCATAGCTAGCCCCAATCTTTTAAAAATTTCTGAGGGCATAAGATTTATGCTAGCCCCGTTATCACACAAAGCCCTGACAAAATTCTGTTGCCCTATGGTGCATGGAATTGTGAATGCTCCAGGATCTTCTCTCTTTTGCACCGTGGTCTTGGAAAGAATGGTACTAACGCGGTGAGTGATACCCACAGTGTCGTGTTTCAATGACTTTTTCTTCTTTGTTAAGAGATCCTTCAAATACTTAGCAAAGCTAGGCATTTCTTGGACAACGTCTATGAAAGGAATGTTCATCGTCAACTTCTTGAGTTGATCATAAAACCGCAAGCACTTCTCATCTTCTGTTTTTCTCACTAGCCTTTGAGGAAAAGGCGGTGAAGATTTGAATAATTGGCTCAAGGGGCGAAGAGCACCGGAAAGTTTTGCCTTCCCCTTTTCCTGGTTTTCCACCGGTGCCTTGGGGTTATCAAGATTCTTCTCCTCTTCCGCTATAACAGGGACTTCCTCCTCTGTTTATTCCTCTACAATATCCTCAGGTGTATCAGGCTGCGCTTCTTTTTCAACAATTGGTTCCTGATCAATCACCTTTTTTATTAGCACCTTAAAGTATTTTTCCACTTCTGGTGCTAATAGCAAGTACATTATCCACAGAGTTCACTCCACTACCTTTTGGATTTGGAACTGTATCACTCGGTAGTTGTCCCCGTTGAGGAGTATGCACTTCTCGGGAAAGGTCTCTGAATTGCACTTCAAGCTTCTGAATGGAAGCTGAATGCGATAGTTGGACTTGAGACATTCCCTTGATTGTGCTTTCTGTTCTGTCTTGATTCATCAGCATTTTCTGCATCATACTCTTCAGTTCCGCAGAATCATTAGACATGTTGCCATCAGAGTTATTAGCTGAATTATCTCTCCACGGTTGGGAATTGGATGCTTTCCCCCTAGGTGGAATGTAGGGGTTGGAGCTTTTGTTGCTATAATTATAGTTATTGTAATTCCCTTGATTGGGATTGCCCTGATCATTTCTTCCATAATTATTCCCTTGGAATTGTTGTTGAGGCTTTTGCCATGGGTGATTACCAGGACCTTGATAGTTTTGCCGTTGATAACCCCCTTGCGAGTTATTGACATAATTCGCATCCTCATATTGTGGCTGCCCCTCTAGATAAGTTTCGTCAGAGACTTGGTACATTCCGGGAGCATGAGGTGGCATCTCGTCGACAACATTCACACCTTTGACTTCTTTCTCCATAAGCCTTTTCGATAATAAATCCACGGTGGTTTGCAATTGAGCGAATGCATGATCTCGCTTATGATTTTCTTTGGCCACCGCAGTAGCAGAGGGACTACCATATTATAGGACTTCGCTATCACTCGAACGCCAGGCTTGATTGTGGGTAGTAAGCTTGTTGAGCAACCTGGTGATGTTGACAAAGGATTTGTCCATGAAGCATCCCCCAGCTGCAGTGTTGACAGCAATTTGATTCATGGTATCTATCCCCTTGTAGAACTTCTCGGTGAGGATTGCATCCGGAAATCCATGAGTTGGAGATTGAGCTAGATAATATTTGAAACGCTCCCATGCTGCATATAGCTGTTCCCCCGGAAGTTGTTTAAACCCAAAGATCTTGTCCCGAAGCTCAGCCTTTTTGCTTGGTGGGAACCATTTTTTCAAAAATATATTGGCCAACTCGTTCCAAGTGTGAATAGTATTGTTGGGTAGCTATTCATACCATTCCCTCTCTTGGCCAACCAAGGAATATTTGAAAACACGTAACCGCAGTGCATCAGCAGGAACAACACCTTGGGATTGTTGAGAGCATACATGCAGGAAGTTCCTCAAGTGTCGGAGTGGACAATCCTCCGAAAAATTACGGAAATAGCCTTCAAGTTTCAATAGCTGATAGATAGAACTATCAATTTTGAAATTTGCATTTCCCGTTCTAGGCGGAACTACAGCTGAAGCATAATCAGCTTCGTCGATGAATTCCGCAAATACATTCTCATCCTCTTCTTCTTCTGGTGCAGGATGGTTCACTTGGATTCCCCCTTGGTTTCCTTGATTGTGATTGTCTTTCTGCCATGTTAACCTGGTTCACTAAAACAGCAAACGAGGTGTGATGGAATATAAAAAGTTTTAAAGAATAGTACACAACAATTAGTAATTTCTAAATCGTATTCCCCGGCAACGGCGCCAAAATTTGATACGCTCAAATTACACCTATTAATGGCGTAAAGCGGACGTTGTCAAATATAGTAACCCAAACAAGGTTGGGGTCGAATCCCACAGGGAATATGGAGAGAAAAGGTTACTAATCGTATGCAATACTAGTCTTTAAAAACTTTAATTATATTCCTGATAGTTTGAATTGGTTGTTGAATAATGTAATTGAATACTGTGATTTGAAATATAATTAATGCGAGAGAGAGACTAAGATTGTGTTCCCCAATTTGTTTAGATATTATGCTTCAGGTTTCAATGTGATATACTTCTAATGGTTGTTCTATGAATATGCACTTGGTCTCTTAAGAACTTCTTAATGTTTTCCAACAGTTAAGTCGTATTTCCTCTTCATGATTCTTCCGAATGTAAAAGAGTTGCAATCAAAGAATGACCAAAAATGCCAATTTAGACTTGTTCTCATCCCTAAGTTAGTCTATTAAACGAGGGTTAACGCCTCGAGTCATTGTCATTCAATCTTACCAATACTAACTTTCTTTCCCAAGAAAAGTTAATATAATGGCTTAGGATAATGCTTGCAATCATCACCCAACACTAAATCACAAAAACTGAATGAATACCAACAACCATTATGCATATATCAATAATAGAAATCCATTCACATAATATCCATCATGGGACTCACAACCTTAGCTTTAAAATTAGCTACTCATAATTTTGGATAACAAAGAAAGCTTACAAGTAAACATAATGAACTTACAATGCAAATACAAGATGGAATGAGAGTGAAGTTGTTGCTTTAAATGCTCCAACCACTTCTAAGATTTAAGACCTAAGGTTTGTGCCTCCAAAACAAATTTGAATTATGAAATAAAAACCCTACTTTAAGTATTTATAGAGCCAAAAATCGCACCAAGTTTCTGGACAAAAATGCCCTTACGCCGCATTGTTACGGACCGTAACTCAGGTTACGGTCCGTCCTTCATTTCGTCATTTGTCCACTTGTTGTTACGGCCACCATGCGACGGACCGTAACCTGTGTTACGGTCCATCCTTCTGAAGCGTAACTTGTGACAATTACTTGGCAACTATCTGAAATTTTGGCTGGTGTTACGGTGCTATGTTACGGACCGTAACACGACATCGTAACACTAATGGTTTCAATGAAAACTTTCTGGAAATTTGGCTGATGTTACGGTGATATGTTACGGACCGTAACACCACATCGTAACACTGATATTTTCCATGAAACCTTCTGGAAATTTAGGTCATGTTACGGTTCAATGGTACGAACCGTAACATGAGTTACGGATCCCGTTACGGTCCGTAACATGAGTTGCGGACCGTCATTTAGCTCCAATTTGTCCGTTTTTCAGCATTTCATCTCATTTCCGATCCTTAGTTAACCAACCCTATAAAACACAAAAATAACATAAGAAACAATGTAAAAACACTTAAAAACAAGCAGCATTTCTAGTTACAAAGGCATAAAATGTGCCGAAATTCACGGCACATCAAAAACTTAACTAGAAAATCGAACATGGGGCTTGTGGAAAAATATACAATGTGTGGAACCAAGAGATATGTTGTACAATGGTCCACAACCTAAATTTGTTTGGACGTCTTGATATTTTCGTCCACATTTTTATACTGAATTTAAAATTATACGAACCGATAGTGAAAGTAAATATTTATGCGACTAGAAGTAAACCATACTATCTTGTCTCTTAAGAAAAAAGAAAAAAAAAGGGAAAAAAAAATATTATCTTGGCTCTTTCGTTCTTTTTTTTTTTTTTTTCCTTTTAATAGAAGTATTGTCTTGTTCTAATCAATCAATTTTTTATAAGTTTCTACACCAATTGATATTGTTATAGACATTTCTCTCTCCGCGGACAATTAAAATTAATAAATGTCTATGTTTTTTTTGTTCATTATTATAGGTAATGACAAAAATGAAAGCTAAGGGAAAGGTACATTAGACCTCCTCGATAGAAGGGGAGGTGGCCTGGGGGAGGGATTACATAAAGATGACATTGATGATGGAGTTGAGGCTAAACGTAAAGACCATCAGGAAATCATCGACCCGTTGGCATTGATCTAGTGATTTGTTGAGGATATAATTAAGTAAAGAAAAATATATTTTCTTTGATGGTTTACGCAATTAGATTAGAGAGTCACGTACTTTTACGTGGTACTCCATCGGTCCCAATTTATGTGGCACTTTTGGCTTTTTGAAATTCTATTTGACTAAACTTTGAAACTAAATTGGATTAGATTAACTCAATATTTTAACATTAAAATTTATATATTTGAAAAGTACTATAAGTTGCAACTTTTCTCATATCAATTTGGTGAAAATATACATCTTAAAATGTTGGTCAAAGTTCATGCAGTTTGAATCTCGAGAAGCGAAAAGTGCCACATAAATTGAAATAGAGGGAGTATTAGAGCAGGCAAAAGTCGTGAATTCAAGTCTCAGCACCACATATGAAATTCACATGCTTGACCCATGAAAAAAAAATCAAGCCCATACATGAGAGAGCGAGTTGAGAATATAATTAAGTAAATAAAAGTGTATTATCTGTAACAACTAAAACTTTTAAATGAGTCGGTTACAATTCTACATTGTCTTGATGGCCCTAGTTCTTGTATGTTGAGTCTCGTTTCATCAATCTCCTACCTCCAACACTTATATGTTACTATTTAACTAGGAACTTTTTCCGTCCTTAATACTTACTTATAACAAATAACATAACAAACAACTAGATGGGGGCAAATAGCTTCATCTGTTTTCTAATTAAGTTAGTTATTCTGCTTTCTCGGTTCAAGTTACTCCCTCTATCCTATATTTATGTGATACTTTTCGCTTATTGAATTGAAAGTTCTTGATTATGACCTTGAATTTGGACATAGAATATTTAAGTTTTTTTAAAATAAAATTACATATTTGGAAACTACGTAGAAAGTATTATAAGTCACAATAATTAACACTTCAAAATATTTAAAAGGAATATGAATGGTGGTGAAAGAAGTTTTTGTTTGACTCTCAAAAACCAAATACCGTCACATAAGTTGGAAGGAAAGAGTATGTTTTTTTTAAAATGAAACAAAACTCTCAAAATACAAAATAGCAACTTATGGGCGGAAATTAATTTTTGTAAACTTATCTTAACTTTTAACTTCATGTTAGTTGCTCCAATCACGCTTAGACATTTTCATTAATCATTAGCACTTAAATTTTTTTCTTCAAGAAACACATTTTGATTTGATAATATTATTAATTTTGATATATATTTTTTCAAAAAATAATTTTCACTTAATTATCCAAAAGTCTGGCCTAATGAAAACAAATTTGAGGGAATTGAGGGATCGTCTCTAGTAATGGAAGGTCTAGGCAGGCTACTTTATATTATTAAGCGCCCTGTCCTATTACCCCATAAACTATTTTCTTTCGTAATTTTTTGCACCATTATTGCTGACATGGAGGTTGTGTGAACACTATCTCAATTATATTGGAGGTTGCCTCCCAAGTCATCTCCCTTTTCCCTTTTAATTTAATTACCTTGGTCAAATAGGATCAAAACCTTTTCCAAATGTTAAAATCTAGAAAAACTAATTAGTTTTAAAAAAAATATATATATATGGTAAAAGTGTTTTTTTTAAATGTGAAAAAACTGGATTTTTTAAAAAAATATAGAAAAACTAATTATTTTTTAAAAATGTGGAAAAATCGTTTCTTTAAACTAAACCTGTAAAACTAGATTTTTTTTTCATATATTAAAAAAAAACAGTTTTCCATATTTTTCTTCAAAAAAAAAAGTCAGATTTAAAAAAGTCCGGATTTTCCATATTTTTTTTTAAAAAGTTCAATTTTCCATATTTTAAAAATACATATTTTTGAATTAAAAAAATTAAGTTTTTCATCTAAAAAAAAACAATTTAGAAATGTGAAATTCAGGGGTGTGGCGATGCGGAGGAAAGTGAGGTTGCTATGGTGGCCACTACTAGCCAACTTCCGGCGGTGGTGGTACAGGTTGGATTGAATTCTACGGTTGTGCCGCCTTTGGGCAGTCAGGTATTAACAGCCCCACGAGAACAGTCACAAAAGGGGGAAACTATGCAGAAGAAGTCAGATGCGCAAGAGACCATTGAGAAACCATGGATTTCCTTGTTTGAAGGTAATAAAATGGCCTCAAAGGGTATAGAACTACAATATGTGCCACCCACCCACAAAGATGGCGTAAAGATTGCACAATTGGACAAGGCCGAACTAGAAGAAGAGATGAAAATTTGGAAAGCTGCGCTGATCTTGTACGTTATTGGTGACTCTCCCACAATAGCTGCTGTCAACAGATTACTCAACTCTCTGCGTAAGTATGCTCATCCTCCAAAGGTGTATTATCATAATAAGGGTTATTTCATGATAAAATTTCACTCCATCGAAGAAAGGGATGATGTAATGATGATTGGCCCTCACATGCTTAGCAATAAGCCTGTTATTGTGAAACCATGGACTCCACGGTTTAATTTCAATGATGAAGTGATGAAGATGATTCCACTTTGGGTTAAGTTTCCCAATTTGCCTCTGGATTGTTGGGGTCCCAAAACGCTTAGTAGAATAACAAGTACTTTAGGTACTCCAGTTTGCGCCGATGACTGCACATCTAAACTAGAAAGGATATCCTATGCTCGAGTACTTATCGAAATGTTTGCTACAATTTCGTTACCTAATGTAATTAAGGTAATGGATCCTCATGGTGAAGTGTTTGAACAAGAAGTGAAGTATGACTGGAGACCACAATACTGCCCACAATGTTGTCAAATAGGACACTTGTGTCAACCTTCTCCACCAAAATAGACCAATGCACCTCAAGCGTAACAACCAAAATAGAATAAAGGGCCCTAGGGAGGGAAGCAACCGAGAGCCATACCAAGGAAGCAATTGTGGCAAAATAAGGAAACTGATGGAAGTGTGGTCCAGAATCAAGATGTAAACAATGAAAAAGTTGTTGTGTCATCAAAAGAGACACCTACTGTAAATGGAGGTAGGAAGCAAACATCAGGAAAATCACCTAACAGGTCACCTGTGATGGTAGCTGGCAAGGTGCCTGAAACTAGTAGTAGTTTTAACCCATTGGTTGATGATGCTCTTCAATACATGATTCAGGATGCTTTTGCAAGAGCTGAAATGGGACAAAGTAGTAGAGGTGGTGTGGTTATAAGGATTCCTCCGTTAAATGTTTCCAAATGAAGGTTGCTACATGGAATGTGAGGGGGTTCAATAAGTTATTCAAGCATAAAGAGTATATAAAGATTAGGAATAAAGAGCAATTTGATTTAATTGCCATTGTGGAGCATAAGGTTAATATGAAAAAAATGAGCCCTATACTGACCAAGGTTGCCCCTGGGTGGGGATGGCATCATAATTATAATAATGATGGTTGAGGTAGGATTTGGCTTCTATGGAATATGGCCAACGTGAATGTCACAATCCTCCATACTGACCAACAATTTATTCACTGTATGGTTGAGAAGATTAATGGAGCTATTCGATTTGAATTCACTGCGGTCTATGGGTTGCACACTATTGATGATAGAAGAAGTTTATGGTCTGCTCTGGAAGTCCCGCAACCTTCAGTTCAAAATCCATGGTTTGTAATGGGTGATTTCAATAATCCAATGGCTTGGACTAGGGGATTCTAATACTGTTTTTTCCCATGCCAATATCAAAAATATACTTAGTTAAAACCATATTAATACTTTGGTTTCAGAGGCTGGTATCATTCTACATACAAGACAGGAGATTGAAGGGGAAGTACTCGCGTTTTATAAATAGCTCCTGGGAACTAATGCTAGAGAATTGCCTGCCATAGACCCTACCATAATGTCTAATGGCCCTACCCTGAAGAGAACTCAACAACTACAACTAATAGCTCAAATAACTCATGATGAAATTGTAGTTGCTCTGAAAGATATTGATGACCTAAAGGCCCCAGGTTGTGATGGGTTTAATGCATTCTTCTTCAAGAAAGCTTGGCGTATTATTGGATAAGAATTATCTGAGGCAGTGTTGGATGTGTTTAAAACAAAGAGGTTGTTCAAGGCCATCAATTGTACTTCTGTCACCCTTATTCCAAAGGTAACACATCCTTCCTCGATTAGAGAATTTAGACCCATATCTTGATGCACCATGCTATATAAATTAATCTCTAAAGTGCTCACAAAGAGATTACAAGGTGTTATGAGTTGCTTAATTGATGATAGTCAGGCTGCTTTTGTCCCAGGTAGAGTGATTACTGATAACATTTTGTTAAGACATGAGTGAGTAAAAGGATATGGTAGGAAAGGCATTTCACAGAGATGTATGCTTAAAATTGATTTGCAAAAAGCATATGACTCTGTCGAATGGGTATTTCTGAAACAAGTGCTTATTGCCTTGAACTTTCCTATAACATTTGTGGACTGGATCATGATGTGTATTCAGACTGTTTCGTATTCAATTATGATCAATGGCCAACCCACCATACTATTTGAAGCCAGGAAAGGTTTAAGCCAAGGTGGCCCATTATCACGATTCTTGTTTGTCATAGTGATGGAGTATTTTAGTAGATCTCTGAAACAACTGGGGCAGCAACCTTATTTTAAATTCCATCCTAAATGGAGTAGGCTCAATCTCATACCGCTAGGATTTGCAGATGATTTACTTCTTTTTTGTGGGGGGGATGTGAGTTCAATCCAATTGTTATTTGATAGATTCCAGGAATTCTCTAAAGCCTCAGGACTGAAAGCAAATCCCTCAAAGAGTTCTGTTTATTGTGGTGGTGTACCAAATGATGTGCAGCCTGGATATAGTAGGCTTCAGTAAAGGTACTCTCCCTTTTAGGTATTTGGGAATCCCCTTAAGTACTAAAAGAGTGTCTATAGTGCAATGTCAACCTCTGATGGATAAAATGCTCAATAGGATCAAGTCTTGGACTACCAGGTATCTGTCATATGCAGGGACAATACAATTGATTAAATCTGTCCTATTCTCTATTCAAGTTTTTGGGGTCAAATTTTTGTCTTACTAAAAAAAGTAGTCAAAGTGATTGAATCCACTTGTAGGAGTTTCCTTTGGACTGGGGGTACTGAACTGTCTAAGAAGGCTTTATTAGCTTGAGAAAGGCTTTGTTACCCCAAGTCAGCTGGTGGTTTGAATATTCTTGACATATCTACATGGAACAAAGCTGCAATTAGTAAATTACTTTGGAACATATGCACCAAAAAAGACAAACTTTGGGTTAGATGGATACATTGCTATTATGGGAGAAATAGGAATCTACTGGAGGATGTTCCCAAGCAAGCCTCTTGGATCATTCAAAAGATACTCAAAGCCAAAAAATATTTCATCCAAGCTGGCTACATGATGACAGAGGTGGAAGATATGCCAAACTGTTCAACCAAAATGATATATCATAGATTGAGAGGGCAGTTTCCAAAAGTAACATAGAGACGGTTGATTTGTAATAATTTTGGACTACCAAAATGGATATTTATACTCCAATTGGCTGCGCATGGAAGACTATCGACCAGAGACAGACTATGCAAATGGGGAGTGACAACTGAAACTGAGTGCCCCCTATGTGAACAGGATAATAAAAGCACATCACATCTCTTCTTTACGTGTGACTATTCTGCCCAGGTGTGGAGATTATTACTGAAATGGCTGAGCATTGCCAGAGCACCGATGAGTTGGACTGATGAGATACTATAGGCAACACAGATGGCACCGGGTAAATCACCAAGAGCTGAAGTGTATAGAATGATGCTGGCAGCTGCTGTATATCACATCTGGAGGGAAAAAAATGCAAGGGTTTTTCAGGATAAGAGGCAGCAACCTGGTCTTATTATCAAGAGGATCATTCAGGAGATTCATATCAAAGCAGGCAGAAGATTTCCTATTGCAAAATGGCTAGAACAGTACAATTTTTATAGGCTAGCTAGTCCTTTGACTCAATGTTATTTGTGTTTATTGCTCTGAGTTGGTATACTGGGACTCATGTCCAGTAACTAGCTCCTTTTTGTTCTTCAAACGTTCACTTTTGGTAATAAAAACTGTTAGTTGCCAAAAAAAAAAAAAAACCTTTGAACTGGTCAAATTTTAAGTAAAGAAATTATGAGATTTCTCAAATACTGCTTCTTGGAGTTATAAGAATAGACGGTTGCTTGTCCAATAATTCGTGGATTTCACATATTTGAAGTAAGAATAGAACTCCCACCTATGATAATCTTATAGTTATCAATATGTATGAAGTACGAATGAGTTAGATTGAATTGCGATATGACAACTTGTAAATTAAGTGTTTTCAGCCATATTTAATTGAGTTTTGGTGTCTAATTGAATATGTGGTGACATTAATCTAGTCACCATGAACAATATAGTTGAGGTTACCTGCATTGTGATTAATTTGCTGTTACTTGAATTGATTAAATCATGAAGTTGACAAGGGTAACTATAAACTAAGACAAGGGTTACTATAAACTAATGTGTTGCTTTATGAATTCATTTGATGAATTGATGAGTATTTTGGTTGGGAATTGAGTTAGTTGGCATCTAGACTTGAAATGTGATTTTATTCTTTCCATCATAAAAAAACATGCTTTGGAAGTTATATTGTTAACTTTGAGCATCTATGTTCGATGGATTTTAAAAAATTGAAGAAATTGCACAGTTTGCCCTTCAAATAGGCCGGTATTTAATTTTCGCCCTTAGCAATTGAAATTCTGCCTAGCGGGGCATAAGTTCTTTATGAAGACGGGACATAACTTATGGGATATTATGATACGAAATATAAATTTATTCCCAATGAAAAAGTTATTTGCCTTGAGGAGCAAAAATGAAAGACTAGCACAAAATAGGGGCAAAAGTGTAAATGACCAATTTTAATTTGTTTTCTCATCTCAAAGAAACCAATACAAGATACAAGAAAAAGAGATCAAAACAAATAGAAAACACTTCAACCAGCTCATCCTTCAAACACCTTGTTAATATCGATCAAGAGTGAAATCCCCATCTTCTTCTTCTTCTTCTTTGCTCTGTAAAACTCTAAACCTTCAACCTCTCCACGTCTTTCATTCTCTCGGGAATCGATACTAAGACCTTTGGACAGTAATCGATACGAAGACCTTTAATCAGAGGCATTGCACTTGTGGCTAAATGCCATCTTTCTAGATTCCAAAGACCTTCAAGATGAAGGAACTCCAGTTGACTGAAGCTGTTATCACTGCAGGTAATTTCTTTTCCTTCATAAGCTCCTACTAATTTGAGATCCCTTAGGTTTGGCAACATTCCCAGAATAGGCATCGGATCTTCCATGAGATTTGAGTACTGAAGGACCATCATTGTGATTGAATTTGGAAATGGGGGCAGTTTTTCTATTCTCCCATCTAACAACAATTTCTGTAGCTTTTTACAAGAACTAAGAAATTCTAAGGCTGGCAATGATTCACCATATTCACACAACAATTGGAGAGTGCTAAGGCTTTTCAAGCTGCTAATGTTGTTTAGGGAGTAAGATTTCTCAATACGAGACATGCTTAATTCTCGAAGATTGACTAAATCAACAGGGTCAACATCTTTCCACTGATCGCAACGAATGCCTTGAAGAACTTGAAGACTTATGAGTTTGTTTATATGTTTCAGAGGTTTTGAATATGGAGCAAGCTAAATGTCTTAGATTTACTAGGTCGGCTGTCTCGGGGGGTAGTTGGTGTGGATTTTGGACATCAAGTGTCTGTAAATTCTTGAGGTTGCCTATGGAGGAGGGAAGATAACTGATACCTCTCAATCTTAAGAACTTGAGGTGGTACAAACTTCCTATGGCATCAGGAACTACAGATGTATTGTAACCATGAGAATCCAAGTACAATACATATATATGTTGGAAACCATTACGGAAGTTTATAATACCCAACTCATAAAAATCTCTATCGAAGAACATAACTGACCTTAACTTCAAGTTAGAAAGATCAAGTGAGAGGTACCTTTGTGCTTGACCATGAACGGCATGTCTCAGACATAAGGGGGATATGGAGTGATTTTTTGGATCATAAATGTCAAAGAAGTTTACCTCCAATGCCTTTTTTACAGCAAGATCCCGAAGTAGATCATGAATCCTGCATTTAGTAACTTCTTCCCAAAATGTATCTGCCACTTGAACCAAGCTTCGTCTTATCAGCTCATTCAGGAAGCCTTCAGTGACATCCTCCATTCTCTCTTCTCCTCCTGGTATGAATCCCTCCGCCAGCCACAACCGCGTTATGTCTTCCGCAAGGATCACTTGATCTTCTGGAAAAATACCGAAGTAAAGAAAACACTGTTTGAGCACAGTTGGCAAATCGTTGTAGCTCAATGATAGTATGTAGGAGATTTCAACAGAGTCATCTTTAATATTCTGCCAAAGGTGGTCCTTCACCTTTTGCCATTGTTCTAGCCCCCTTTTATGAGAAAGTAGTCCACTTAATACAACAATTGCAAGAGGTAAGCCTTTACACTTGTCCACCATATCCTTAGCTAGCCTTTCCATTGTTGGGATCATTACCCGAACATCGAGTAGTTTCTTGCAAAAGAGGTCCCAACTCTCTTCTTGGTTAAGGTAACGGAGTTTATGGACAAAACCTTTGTTATCTGCTCTTTCGGCAACTTCCTCCTTCCGCGTGGTAATAATGACTCTGCTGCCATTCTTGCTATCCGGGAATGCTCTTTTCAGACTTTTCCAAGCTTCTCTATGCCATAAATCATCGACCACCACAAGGTATTTTTTCTCTTTCAGTAGATTCCGAAGGTGTCTTTCTAGATCTATCATGTCCGTCATCTTTTCCAACAGATCTAGAGTTTCCCTGTCACATCCTTGGATGGATTTGATGATATTCTTAAGGAGATCCATGGTGTTATACTCTTGAGAAATACATATCCAAGTGCGTATTGGGAAGCTAGAGACTATATTAGGACTATTGTAAAGGTTTCTCGCAAGAGTGGTCTTGCCTAGTCCGCCCATACCATAAATGGAGATGGCGCTTCGGTGAGGCTCTGCTTTGAGAAGTTCAGTTAGCAATCTTTCTACAACATCCTGAAAGCCAACAAAAATCTGATCTTGATCATCCACATAGGAGGTAGTCCTCCTCAATTCTCTAGCCTGAGCGGACTGATTGTTAGGCCTGTTACTTGGTCCTTCTCCTGCAATATTATCGATACTTCTGATATCATATGTCTTTCGTTTGCGGGAGATATCCTTGAGTCGCTTCTTGAGGGATTGGATCTGCTTGCTAACGTTGTAGAATTTGGCCTCCTTCCTGCATATGCAAGGGCAAGCCTTAAGACCACTGGCAGATTCATCATCTTCGCCTTTACCAGCCTCGAAACTGTAAGTCTCTAGTATAGCGACAGCGTCATTAGCAACAGAGTTGATATCAAACACCCATTGTTGAACTCTATGATCTCCAACTTGCTTTTCCTCTGCATCTTTGAGGAAAGACTGCATGAAGAGAAGCTCATTTCGCAGCCACTGCACTTCCTCTCTCAGACTTAAACGCAGGTTAACTTCCTGTATGAGGAAATCCCCCAGTTTTTGAACTGCATATGACACAAAGGCATCAACCATTTTCAAGAGTCTTGATATTTAGTATACTGAGAGCTGGAAAAAAAGGGACTGTATGGAAAATATTGGAAGAAAGCTGGAGAAAGAGAAACAGTAGAGATAAAACTAAGATCAAGTTGAAGAAACTGAAGCTGTTGATTGTGAGTTTGATAAGAGATGAATACTGTTTTTGTGTCAATGAATTGAGTGTTTAAGATGGTCCATTAATAATGTGATTAAAACATAAAAAATCGACAGATGAATATGGGGCTTGTGGAAAAATATATTTGGGGAAAAGTTAAAAGTAACAATTATATGTGTTGTACATTGGTCCACCACCTAATAATTCTGTTTGGACAATAATGTGGAAATGATAAAGAAAAATTAAAGCAATGAAAGTGAAATGTGTACCATTTGACACATTCAGAAAAAATAAATATACAAATATACAAAGATGGTATTGATGATAAGAGTTGAGGTAATGGTGAAGCTATCAGGAAATCATCGATCAGTTGGCATTGCTCTAGTCCGTTGATAATATCTATCTTCTATATAAAATAGGAGAGGCAAAAGCATGATGTGATGACAAGTGTCATCACCAGAAAATTCGTATGTAATAAATAAAATAAAAAAGACAACAAAAAATTAAAGTAAAGACAAGAACATTTTAAAAAATTACAGAAGCTTTTTTTTTTTTTTTTTGGTAAAGTAATAAAATTAATTAGTAAAACATCAAGAAGATGCAAGGTTATAGATGGGAAAAGTTGACAGGCTTGGCAAAAACCTGTAGAACAATCTAAAGATATCCTATCTCTACTGAAACTAGAGAAAAACAGAAGCTTCTTAAGAGCAAAAAGAAACTGCTTTGAGTTTGAAATTAAGAGAAACTGCTTTGTATTTTTTTTTTTTTTTTTTGCAACTGGTAACGTTGTATTCCTCAGCATTAAGGGTATGCTGGCCACCTCCAAAAAGTGAGTAACCAAAAGAAAGGAAAAAGACTTACAGAAAACCTAGTAAATCTACAATCTGATCTGTTTCCTCTATACAAAGTGGTTTACACCAAAAAAGTAAAGATACAATTTGAAACAATTTGTATTTTATCCGACGTTCATTACTTGGGAACCATTTTATCTGATTTGTCTTTTTCTGGGTGTTTGTCTTTTTCTTTTCTTTTTTCCAATTTCGTGCTTCAGTTACAGGGATTTCAATTTAGTTTTCGTGTAATATACTTATTCATGAGTTAATCCAAAGCTGTATTTGAGATCAATTAAGCAATCTCAAGCATTATTATTGAAAGCTAGGAGATTTGATTAGCAGATTTGGGAGGCATTGTGACTTTTTGGCTTTTATTACAATCAGGACGTTCATGTAAATTCTAATTTCTTGTTTCAACTGCAGATCATTTATGTAAATTAAGGACTACCAATGAAGTAAGTGTAAGATTGTCTTTGAAGTTCAAACATTTTCTGTCGTGATTTCCACTTTGAATTTCTGCAAAAGCTTCTGCCATGGTCCATATTTAACTGTCTCTTTATCCTAACAGTAAGGCTTTTTTATTATAAGTTCTAATTCCAATTAAAATCCTAATCGGTTGCAGTTTTCAAGTTTTAAACTGGTACAATTTGTTATACTATTGCAAATGAGTATTTGTGACCGAAAATTTGTTACAGCATGAGAATGTCACTAATTCTTATTGATGGCAATTTTATCCTTTGACTACTTTAATTTTTTCTTTTACCTTTTTCCTCTAAAAGAAAATCCCACATTCTCCAATATATATATATATTTTTTAATTCTTCTATTATTTTTTTTCTTCTAAAAGCAAGCTCCACATTCTCCAATATATATACTCCTATTTTTTTAATTCTTCTATTACTTTTTCTCCGCTAAAAGCGAATTCCACATTCTCCAATATAAAAAAAAAGTTTTAAGTCCTTCTTTACTTTTTTCCTCTAAAAGCAAATCCCACATTCTCATATATATATATAATTCTTCTATTACTTTTTTCTCTCTAAAAGCAAATTCCACATTCTTTAATATAAAAAAAAAAGTTTTAAATCCTTTTTTAACTTTTCTCTTCTCCAATATAAAAAAGCAACTTTGATTCTTCTGAACTTTTCACTTTTCATATGTTTTTTCCAAACTTTGAAATCCCATTCTATATCTAACCAAATTAATATGCTAACCGGCTTTATCATAACCATATATTGATACAAGATTCTATCCAAAGTTACCATTTCAGTTTTATATAGTTCTTCAGAAAGGGAGAGAAGTCACAAGAATGTAACTGCTGCAGATTAACAGTCTCTTCCCTATTTCTGATAGTGGTAGTTTTAGGGCAGACAAATTTGAGGCAGATACAACAGTAAATGGTGAGTTATCGCAATTGCATAATGACGCAAACGGAAGGAGGAGTTACCATTGTTTCTCGAAATACTCTCAAATCCTTGAAGGTTCTGCTTTTGATCCATTTCAATCTGTCCCTGAAATATTACGAAATGGAGGTAAGAATCCTTAGAGGTAGACTCTGTTTGATTACTGTTTTTGTGCTTTTCTTTACCTTGAGTTAAGTTCTGGATGAGAAGATACTGATATATTAGAGAAGTTGTATAGAGGTTTGTTGTTGATGATTATTAATCTCTTTTTCTGAATGAGTTTCTTATCTCTGGTGAAAAAAATAAGTTTTTTTATCTCTAGGTTTGTTTCTTTGCACATTGGCACTTTTACATAGTGCAGTGTGGTTGGATGGTTTTTTCTAGAGAAATAGTACAACAAATTGGGCTAAATCAAATCAGAGTTAGGCGGGAACTTCATATTCTTAACCTGACATTGTCCTTTATTCTTTTAGCTTTTCGATTTAATTAATGGTAGAAGACAAAACACAAACCAGGGTAAATTTTCATTTTTACATATAGACTATATCTTTCCATGGTCTATTGCTTATTTAGATTAACCGATTGCATAAATTCTACATTAAGATTTTGAAGCATCTGCATCTCTGATCAGCTGTTGCTTCTTCCAGTGCAGACCTGCAGAATGCGGTTTAGAGTGAAAAGTATGGATTGCCAGCTAAATTACGAGAATACATTTTCAAACTAGAGGTAGAGTCTTTGACGGCATGAATAAGCACTCAGGCCTGTGACAAAACTTAATTTGCGTCTTTTTAGGCTCAAAAGTTTGGCACAAGAATTTTGGTAAGGAACTTTTAATACCTCTGTTTCTTTGGGCAGTTTATACATATCAGAATTGAATACATTGATTAAAATCAGTCTTCTTTCTGTACAAAGGAAAAAATGCCAGACACTCTCTTTTACAGGAATTCTTTTCTTATTGAGTTTTTCATCTGACTTTGCATTTATATATAATGAGATTAATTAAGATGTGTGTTGTAGACACTATTGTTGGTCATCTATGCTTGAGGTATTAGATTCTTTGGCTTTTTATCTTAGTAATTTTCTAGGGAACATTTTTGAATAAGACACCTTGGCGTCAACAGAGATAGTCTTGATAGATTGCTGAGAGATGCATCTTTGCATATACAGTATAAGACACGGTTGTCGGGAATCATTTGATTCTTTACTTATTTGAGGCAGAATAGAATCGATGCATCTTTGCATACACAGTATAAGACACGGTTGTCGGGAATCATTTGATTCTTTACTTATTTGAGGCAGAATAGAATCGATGCATCTTTGCATATACAGTATAAGACACAGTTGTCGGGAATCATTTGATTCTTTACTTATTTGAGGCAGAATAGAATCTATCTTAAAAAGCATTCTAACAGGTTTTCGAGGATTAGATTGCCCAGATAGTAAAAGACAACACGACAAAACATATATTTGGTGAAGTAGTACTAATATGCGGAAGCAATGGGTGATGATCTCCAAAGGCTATAACTTGATGGCAACAGATTGCAGGGCAGCTTCATATGGAGTTATAACAACAAATATGGACAGTGGTGTTTTAGAAATGAGTTAATAATACTCTCTTGAAAAGTAGATGGCGCTTTTAGTGGCAACGACCAACGGAGGATCAAAAAAGCAAGAGATGGTTAGTGTTCTCTTCTGGTCTTTTACTGTACATGAAATTGTGATCTGCTGGACATATTCTTTCTATTTTCATTAACTGGGATTTGGTTTCTGTCTTTTGTGAAAAAACTGATCTGTGCCTTCGTCTTTAGTCTTTGTTACTTTGGAGTGGTACTTGGTGCTGTTTCTGAAATTGATGCAATCTTGATCTTAATTACTACCATGAAATGAATGTGACACAACATTCAAGTAGACGAAAGAGGGACCGAATAGGGCGCCATCTGGTAAGCTTAAAGCAGGGCCTTTATCGAAAACATTTAGACTATAACGCTATGTTCATCGGACGTGGGAGTTGTCCATGATGTTTTCCACCCAAAATGACTTCTTTCATATCAAACACACATCATTTCTTAATGACATCATTTTGATGCCACTCAAATTTAATTACTTTAAAGGTTAGATCACGTCAGGCGTAGAAGGCATGTAATTAAAATTGAGTCTGTAAATTAACTTCTAATGATTGATTATTTTGGCATGCATTGCGTCTCTGCTTTTGCAGTAAAATTGTGTCCTTTATAGTTTGCATCAGATGTTTGAGCTTGTGTGTGCAAAATCAGAAAAATAAGGGACTGCAATAAATCGACAAGGGATTCGTGAATTTTTTTTAAATCAAATTGCAGGAAATATACTAAAGCTAGTTAAATGAACTCCTCTGCTATGCGAGTATGAGTTAAAAACATCAAAATGTAGACAGCAGAGCACCATATACCATTTTTAATATCATAATTTAACATATGTATGACATATCTAATAAGTTTAAACTCTCATTGTAATGTATTGATACCAAACAGAAATATAATAACTTATTTAGAAGTAACTCTTTTTACTTAAAAGATCTCGATCAGATTATACAGCAGATCAAGACTGTCATTATTGCAGGTAAATTTTTCTTTCCATCTCTAGTACTTGTTAAATTGACTCCTTAGGTTTGGCAACATTTCCAGAGTAGGATTTGGATCTCGAGTGCTGAATACCGGCGGGCTAGCAGTCTGATGATATTTAGGGAGTAAGATTTCTCCTAATACCTTCCACAACTAATTCTTTAAGATTCGTTATAATCAGCATTTTTCCACTGATTGTACAAATGTATTTAAGTCTTTGTAGATTTGCTAATTCGCCAACTTGCAGAGTTTGTCCATATCGAGCAATTGATAGTCTTAAGTTAATCAAGTTAGTTCTCTGGGGAGATAATCAGATTCAGCAATAACATATTATATAAAGCATTCGTCTTAAATGTGAAAAACCAAGATAACATACCGGAGAACAAATAATTAAAAGATCACAAATTTTTTGCATAGAATCCCAAAAACAATTCTCTTCTAACCAAGTCCACACACTCAAAGGCCCAAAACAAAAGGAAATTAAACACCCACAAGTAAGCAAACCAATTATCCTTTCTCAATTTCCATCAAATTCAATGAAAGATTCAATATTTAAATTTCCTATTTTGCCAACTGAACTCATCACTGGAATACTCTCAAGGCTTCCTGTGAAAGCCCTCTTGCAGTTCAGCGTGTTTCAAAGTCTTGGCTTGCTTTAATCTCTAGCCCAGAATTTATCAAAACCCATCTTAGTGTATCTGCTAATAGCAAAGATTATACACACCACAGGCTTGTGTTGAGTGGTGTTGACGCCTTTTACAATCTCAAGGACTGTTCTCTTAGATCTTTACTTAGTAGTGACTCTGTGACTGAGGCATTTGACTTGGATTATCCCCAGAATAACCCTACCCCCAAGAAAATGTTTTGGTTGTGGGTTCGATCAATGGATTGATTTGTGTCGTCACTGGGGACACTGACTTGTTTCTATGGAATCCATCAATGAGAAAGTTCAAGAAATTGCCTGATGCTAGACCTATTGGTACACCTGTTTGTTCTAAATATGGTTTTGGATATGATGAGTCCCGTCATGATTATAAGGTAGTATTAGTTATGTTTTTATGATTGATGTAAGTTTGGATCCTGTTAAGGTCAAAATATATAGTCTAAAGAATGATTACTGGAGAACTTTTGTTGAGGATTTTCAAGGTGGAATGCGATCCACTCAGGCGGGTAAGTTTGCAAATGGGAAGCTTCATTGGGCTACGGATGATGATGACTGGAACATCATTTCTATTGATTCGGCTGATGAGAAATGGGGAAAGGTTGAGTAGTCCTGCTATGGAGAAGGATGTAGTCTTTTGCATCTGGCAGTGTTGAGAAGTGATCTTTATGTCTGCTGTAGTTATATGAGTAGTCACACAGATGTGTGGGTTATGAAAGAGTATGGGGTTAAAGAGTCTTGGATTGTATACCATCAAATATCTTAGTGATCTTGAGAATACTTATTTTTCTCGTTTGCTTCCTCCAACTCTTTGCATGTCAAAAAAAGGTGAAATATTGCTTGTAATTGGATTAACTCTCATGATACACAATCCAAAGGATGAATCGTCCAGATATACAAAGGTTTCTGAGGTTCTTAACTGTTTCGCAACAAACATCTACATTGAAAGCCTAGTTTGGCCCCTTTTACAAAACGAACAAAGCACACAACAAGAATGAAGGTTGCGAAAGCACAAACGAATGACAATGGTGTAGCTAATGACTAGTAAGTGTTCCACCTGATACATTTTTCTATTTCTTTGTCAAATATATAAAAGACATTTCATATTCTAGGAACTTCTTTACACTGCATATGCTTGGAGATTTTATTTTCCCTTTTCCTTTTTGCGTATTTCCATAAAATAATTTTGTGACGACAGTTATTTGGTTGTGGTGTTTGGTGTCTTCTGCTCTCAAAAGTAAATGACATTAGACATTGTTGATCTTTTTGAGCAATGTGTTAACGGGAAGTGTCGTCCCTCTAAGAGGTTTTGCAGCGGGTGAATTGAATTAGCAGTGGGTGACTGAATTGCATGTATTCTTTATTATTGATACTAGAGGAAAGGGACCTCTGCCTTTTGTTTTGGTAGATTAGATTAGACAGAGAACTTTCTTTAGCTCTAAGACTAGGGATCCAAGGAATTGGTGGGAATCCTGAAGAAAGAAAATCCCACTCTTAGAACATTTTGGTGGTTTTCCTTGTTGCTTACGTCTAAACCGTTTTTACCTGTCATATGACATATCATGGGGTGCTTGGTTAACTGATATATACCTTTTGAGATTTTAAGAAATGAAAGCTGATGTTAAGAACAATTAATCTATCCTCTGCTGACTGCATGAGCCAAAATGACGAAGCATGGTTTTTCCGTGTCCTCAACGTTTATTCTTTGTTCCATGAGCATTGAGAGTGACTTCTCTATGTTCGCTAATTGCATATCCCACTTTGTCATCTGTAGGTTGAATGCAGACGAAGCTCAGAACAAGCTTTTCCTTCCCTTGAATATCTGTTGTATGTAGTATCTTGAGAATGTTGTGGCACAAGGTTGAACAAGCTTCTACAATGCTTGATTTCTTTTGTATGCAGTATCTTGAGATTGATTTTTAACTACAAGCAGATCTTCCCTCTGCTACTTATATGTGTTGATGATGCTACTTATGATTTCTTCAACTTGTAATGAATATCCAGTGATACATGGTGAAAGGAAGGACATTATAAAAGCTGTTGGTAATTTGCTGATATAGTATCCAGTTTTGGAGGTTTTCTTGTTGCTAATATCTTACTGTTATTACTTCGACTCTATCTTCCATTATTTTAGTTGTACAATCAGTGGCTGTATCTTCCTTCACTTCAGCATTAGTGTTGGCATTAGCAAAAAGGTTGAATGAGGAGAAAGCATTTAGCTGCTATTATCACGAGAGTAGATTGGGAATACCTGTGAACACGGAATTCTAGGAGAAATAGATCGGGTATGAAGCTTTATTTAATGGGATCCTGTCGGCTCTAGAGTATATGAAAGTGCAAATATTTGTCATCTTTGTCATTTCAAACTGGAAGGTTCCCCATATAATGAATTCTCTTATCTTGTTCTTGATAGAGCTAATTATATCAAAGTTGTCTTTTCAAGAAAAAAAAAAGTTGTCTTTTCAAGAATCTTCATACATTCTGTTTGAATCTTTCATGATATTAATAGTTCAAAAAGAACTAGGTGCTGGGTTTAGGTTGTGTATCACAAAGTAAGAGATGAAAAGCATTGTCAAAGTAAAACTCCACTTCGTTATGGTGTCAACTATTTGTTGTGGCATTGTGAAAATCTGATTCAAGCTATGGTGTCAACTATATGTTGTGGCACTGTGGAAATTTAATTCATGTTAAGAGCAACTAATTCATGGTATCAACTATTTGTTGTGGCATAGTTTTTCTCCGTTCTTAATGTTCATTGAATATTCTCTTATTTCCTTGTGCATAGACAAAGACTTATGTGTGTTCGCAAATTGCGTATCTCACTTTGTTGTTGTAGCATGAACGCGTCGTGACAAAGTTGAACAAGATTCTCCTTCTCTTGAATTTCTGGTGTATGCAGTATCTCGAGATTGTTGTGACAAAATGTTGAACAAGCTTCTCCTTGTTTACAATATCTTGATATGATCACAAGTTGATCTCGATCGCCCAGCTACTTACATATATGATGATTTGTTCAAATTGTAATGTCATGATTTATTATGTATAAAAATAATATTTAAAAGGGTGTAATAATATTTGTATTAGTTATACATAGATTGATAACACTATCAATACTATCAATACAGGATGAAATAATACATGTGAAGCCATGTTCAAATCATCCCAAGAGGGAAACCAGGTTCTTGCTGGGCATGTGAAGCCATAGTAGAAGCTTCGGACAATGTCAAGGATGAAGTATTGGGGGTTTTCTAAAACTAGATATAGGTTAATGGGTCGAAAGAAGGCCAATTTTGAATTATTTCCAATAAGTTTAGGCATTTTTGAACCTTTCACTTTATTTTTCAAGGCATAAGGCTTTGGATTAAGGTTAGGTTAAGTAAAACACATTGTTACTTTTTATTCATTTTCACCCTCAAATTTGCTCTAAAAATTTAATTCTCCCTCAACTTTGAACAATAGACATTCTCCTCCGTTAAAGCAAAGTTGAGGGAGAGTTTGATTTAGTTTGGGGAATAGGGTCAAAAAGATTCCTCCATTTTGTTTTAATGGCTAAAAATATCTTTCATTATAATGTTAGGTCATTTATGCCCTTCCGTTATGAAAGTTAACAAATATACCCTTCATTTGACGGAAATCCCTAAATTAATTCAAATAACCCGATTTTATAAAAAATAACTCACTCTCATATTTTACCCGTTCCAACCTGCCTCCTAAAATAACCAAGTCTTCCTTCTCTCATAATTTCTTCTCCAGCAACTCCATCTCCGACCAACAACTTCTCCCATTCCCTTTCCCACCACCGACGGCTGCCGCCACATCTCCACTGCCCGTTATCGCCACTACAACGCCAAACTAAAACATCAATGTGGCTGTAGCCGTCGGTGGTGGGAAAGGGAATGGGAGAAGTGGTTGGTCGGAGATGGAATTCGCCAGAGTTGCTGGAGGAGAAAATATGAGAGAAGGAATACTTGGTTATTTTCAGAGGCGGGTTGGGACGGGTAAATATGAGATTGGGTTATTTTTAATGAAATAGGGTTATTTGAATCAATTTGGGATTTATGTCAAATGAAGAATATATTTGTTAACTTTCGAGAGGGGCATAAATGATCCAAAATTATAACGGAAGATATTTTTAGCCATTAAAATAAAGTAGAGGGATATTTTTGATCCTTTTTCCTTTGGTTTATGTCCAGATATTAGAGCCTATTTGGCCAAGAAAGTTTTTCACTTTTTTCCGAAAAATAATTTCACTTTATTTAGAAGTTAACGTTTGGTCATGCAAAATCCTAAATACAACGTTTGGTCATGAAAATCCTAAAAATAACTAAAACACCTAAAAACTTGTTTTTGCCTTTTTCACTTTCAGTATATTCAAAACAACCAAATTTTTTGCAAAAACTATAATCAAATACTTCATTTTCAACTTCAACTTTAAAATACCAAATAAAGTGAAAAATATTTGATTTTCATGGCCAAACGCCTGCTAAATTAGCAAATACTTTTGGATAATTGGGATTCTTATGCAAAATCTCTAAAAATAAAATAAAATAGTAGGGCAATATTCTCACCTCTTCTAAATCTTATGATTATGAACCACAAATATAATGAACCCTTTCCCAAACACCACCAACTCAAAACAATTCACAGTAGCCGTCACCCATTCCATAATACAAAACTCAACAACAATGGTGAAAATCAATGAAGACAAGGTACTTAAAGCAGTAAACGCTCTTCTCAAATGGAAAAAATTTCAATCCAGTAAAACCCAAAACCCACAATCATATCAAGAAGATGAAGAAGAAACACAATTAGTAGATGATAATTTCATTTACCTTCAATTAACTCTCAAGAAAATCCCACCAAAAGAACTCACTAACCCTCACAAAATCACTCTTTGTCACCCCATTTCAACATTCTCCAATATTTGTCTCATCATTAATGACAATCCCAAAAAACCCCACAACTCAAAATCCAATCTTGATGGACCCCAACACTCAAAAACCAAACTTGATGTACCCCACAATTCAAGAACCAATCTTGATGTTGAAACAGCTCAAAAAAAGATCAAACCTTTAGAAATACCAATTACAAAAGTTTTCAAGTTATCCAAGTTGAAAGTTGAATATAATTCTTTTGAGGCTAAAAGGGATTTGTATGAGTCATATGAACTGTTTTTAGCTGATAAAAGAGTGGTTAATTTGCTTCCAGGTTTATTAGGGAAGCAATTTTATAAAAAGAAAAGGAAAGTACCTGTGCCTGTTGAGTTAAAGGGGAATAGTAATTGGAAAGAGGAGATAGAAAGAGCGCTTTCGTCGACTTTGTTGTGTTTAGGGAATGGGACATGTAGTGTTTTGAAAGTTGGGAGAAATGGGATGGAGAGTAGTGAAGTTATGGAGAATGTTTTAGCGGCTATTGATGGAATTATTGAGTTTGTTCCGAAAAAATTGGGTGGTGTTAGAGCTTTTCATTTGAAGTTTTCGGATTCATTGGCATTGCCTATTTATGAGGATTTGCCTGATCAAAGAGAAAATAATGAGAAGAAAAAGAAGTAAAGAAAGTGAAGATTTTCCAACTAGAAGTCTGACGCATAGGCTGGATCACAATCAAATGTTATGTTTTGTGGTAAATTTGGATGAAATGTTTCCATTTTTATTCTTACTAGGCAGTGAATACAACAATGTGTTATTTTCCATATTGCTGTCCTTTTATTGTCTGATTTGATCTAGTGTTGTTTCAAGTGGGAAATTCTATTGTTATATTTTTTGGTAGCTTATCAGTGTAATTCAGTTCAATTTATGATAAAAGTGAGAGTTTCAATCATCACGTGCTCAAAAGGCCATTGTTTCATACTTTTCTACTCATTGCGATCATGCGAGAATGTTTTGTTGGGTTTGTTCCGAAAAAATTGGGTGGTCTTAGAGCTTTTCATTTGATGTTTTCGGATTCATTGGCATTGCCTGTTTATGAAGCTTTGCCTGATCAAAGGGAAAATACAGAGAAGAAAAAGAAGTAGAGAAAGTGAAAGCTTAGCTCAACAATCAAATGTTATATTTGGTGGTAAATTTTGATGAAGTGTTTCCATTTTTATTCTTACTAGGCAGTGAATACATCAATGTGTTCTTTTTTATTGTCTGATTTTATCAATTGTTGTTTCAACTGGGAAATTCTAAGGTTATATTTCTTGGTAGCTTATCAGTGTAGTCGGTTTAATTTATGATAAAAGTGAGAGTTTCCATTATCATGCGCTTCAAAGGCCAGTTGTTTCATCCTCTTTTATTTCTACTCATTGCGATCATGCGAGAATGTTTGAGCTGCATTAAAGGAATTGTTGGGTTTGTTCCGAAAAAAAATGGGTGGTCTTAGACCGTTTCGTTTGATGGTTTCGGATTCGTTGACATTGCCTGTTTATGAAGCTTTGCCTGATCAAAGAGAAAATGCTGAGAAGAAAAAGCAGAGAAAGTGAGATCTTGGCTCTTCAAAAAAAAATTCCAGTGCGTAAGTAATTAACGCATTGGCTCATAATCAAATGCTATGTTTTGTGGTAAATTTGGATGAAGTGTGTTCCATTTTTGTTCTTACTAGGCAGTGAATACTACAGTGTGTTCTTTTTTCCTTTTGCTGCAGTCCTTGTATTGTCTGATTTGATCTAGTGTTGTTTCAAGTGGGAAATCTCTTAGTAGCTTATCAGTGTAGGCGGTTCAATTTATGATAAAAGTGAGAGTTTCAATCAATCATGTGCTCAAAAGGACAGTTGTTTCATCCTTTTCTATTTTAGCTACTTATGTGTATTATACGTGCAACTGTAATAATATAGAAAGAGCATGCTCGTCGACTTTGTTGTGTTTAGGGAGTGGGACTTGTAGTGTTTTGAAAATTGGGAGACTAGGACTGGAAAATGGTGAACTTATGGAGAATGTTTTAGCTGCCATTGAAGAAATTGTTGAGTTTGTTCTGAAAAAATTGGGTGATGTTAGAGCTTTTCATTTGAAGTTTTCTGATTTATTGGCATTGCCTGTCTATGAGGGTAAGTAATCGACGCATAGGCTCACAATCAAATGTTACCCTTTTTTTTTTTTTGGTAAATTTGGATTAAGTGTTTTCGTTTTTAATCTTATTACTAGGTAGTGAATACAGCAATGTGTTCTTTTTCCTTTTGCTGTCCTTTTATTGTCTGGTTTGATCTAGTGTTGTTTCATAGTGAGAAATTCTAATGTTATATTTTTTGGTAGCTTATCAGTGTAGTCGGTTCAATTTATGATAAAAGCGAGAGTTTCAATCATCATGCGCTTCAAAGGCCAATGTTTCATACTTTTCTATTTTATCTAGTTGTTTTGTATTATACGTGCAACTATTTCTAATCACTGGGATCATGCGAGAATTTTGCTCTAATATCTTGAGCAGTCATAAACTTTAGCTGATTCCTGATCACTCGTTTTTTTAGGTTTACAAAACTTAAAGCGTTGATAAGTTTGGTTTTGGATTCTGCATAGGACAGCTATATCTGTTATGGCATTTTATATGTGGATTGTGTACGTGCTTGTTTTATGTCATAAATGCTAAGCAACAGCAGCACAGGTGTTATGCTAGGACAAGTTTCATTTTAATAATATGGTGATGAGGTAATCATTGGTATAGGCAACAAAGGATCAGAACATGAGATGCAAAAAATAAAACATCCAAGGTTCATTACAGAGCTTTTATGCAGAAATGGTGTATCTTAGATGGAAGAAATAAGGCCTCTCTCTTTGAGGAATGCGATGCAATCATCAAACATCTCTTCAATGGACTTGAATTTCATTCCTAAGCCCTCCAGCTTCGAAGTGTTGAATTCATAGGGAGGTCGATCCAATTCCTTAAACCTGAAATAGCAGTGTTGGCAAATGGGAATCTTCATCAAAGAGGTACTGCATTTCTTTCTAGTTTCTATTACTATATGATTTTAGCAGAGGTAATGAATAAAGATGTAGCTGTAGATATTTCTAGGTCACAGAGACGGATCCAAGAACTAAAAGCAGTAAAGTGCACCTTTTTTCTTACTATACTCACATACATACATAGGTTTTAGTTTTTCACTTCTGTATGTATAGTAGCGTATGCAGGATTTTGTGCAAGTGTTATAGTCCTACTAACTGAACTTGACTTGTACATGGCGTTGTGACTTGAGCTTTAGGGGTTTTAAGGAGTTACTTCATGTTCTAAATTAGTGTTTACTTTGTTGTATTTTGAAGTGGTGCTAACTACCTAAACCAAATGTTTATCTAAAATATTATACAGTGAAATTTTAGCAAAGCAATTTCTGATGACTGTTCCTGCTATAATCCACCACTACATAAGTCAGACCTCTCTGTAACAGTCATCCTCTATAACAACATTTCACTATAACAACCATGCTTTTGTGGAACTGATCTATTTCATGTTGGTCTTGGTCACTACCCAGTGTAATCCCACAATAGTGGGGTCTGGGGAGGGTAAGATGTACGCAGCCTTACCCCTACCTGGGTAGGGAGGCTGTTTCCGATTGACCCTCGGCAACCCTCCTCCTTTATCCGGGCTTGGGACTTATGTTATGAAATATATTCTCTATAACAGCATTTCGCTATCGCAGCCAAAAAGTATCAGAACAAACGATGTTGTTATAGAGAAGATGTTATAGAGTTTTGACTGTATGTAACTTGCGTTTGAGACAATAGGTTCAAATGCACCCACAGCTTATGTAATGGATCTGCCTCTTCTCGGGATTATACTAACCTTTTAGGAATAGGCAAAGACGGGTAGCGCTCTGATAGAACCGAGACAAGTTGATTGTTGTCAAGAACTTTTGAGCTGCAAAGGAACCTCCCATGAGCACTTGGATGCTCATAAACAAGTATATGAGAGAGAGCTACATCATCTATGTGAACGTAACCCATTCTTCCATGGAATTCAAACTTATCTGTCTGTCCTTTAAGCAAACCAAGAACATCATTTGCTGTTGAACACAAATCTGGAGGCAAACTTGGCCCAATGATGAAAGAGGGAAGTAGTGTCACAAGATCAATGTTGTTTTTTTCACAGAATTCCCAAGCAGCCTTCTCAGCTAGGGTCTTTGATAGTACATACCAAATCTTGCATGGAAAGAGTAAAATGGTGAGATCCTGAGATCATTGTTTATATTTCCCATCTGAATGTTTTCCTCGAAAATACATAGGTTGCTAACTTATTTTCTGGTGTTTGATGAGTAAACAGAAAAAGTTGTCTGAATAGCATTTACATAATTTAGGCAAACACAACGAGGGTGGAAATGGGATTGGTGGGTGTGGAGGTGGGGGTGGGGAAGGGCAAAGGGGAAACGGGCGTGGGAGGTAGATCAATGTGAAATGCCATTTATGAAACTTATTTTTCCTAATTTTACAAGGGAAGTCATTTTCTGACTTTTAAGAAACTTGTTTTCCTAGAGGAAATGTTGACCAACCAAACATAGAAAATTTCCTCCATTCTGAACACACCCTTAAAGTTTTAACTGATACTCTCACTATCAAACTATCTTTTCAACTACTGCTTTAGTACACACTTCCGTATGTAAAGTCAAACTAATATTTAAACTTCATACTCAATCAAATATCAAACGGAATGGACCGAGTATTTTATAGGAAATGTTAATAGCAGAACAGATGTATATACCTCAAATTTTTTGCAGAATTCGACAGAGCTCCAAGATGATTCATCCAAGGGTATGTTAGGGTCAATGTCATCTCTTACCCTTGCTGTCGAAGAAGAGGAAGTCAAAACCACACGTCTCAGTCTTGCATTTTTCTTACAGGATCTTAGCACATTTAAGGTACCATCTACTGCAGGATTCAAGATTTCAACCTGCAGCATGCAAAATTAGTTACTTGAAGGTCATTCACTCCGTTCAATTTTATATGGTACTCTTTTTTTCAGTCAAATATTGTCATATAAAATGGAACGGATAGAAGATTTTGGATACCGTGGCATCAAAAGTAGGCTTTCCCAAGACAGGTGAGGCAGTATGAAAAACACCTTCACAACCCATAATGGCATCATCAAAGCTGCCTTCATCAGTTAGGTTAGCCTTCACCAGACGGAGTCTCTCCTTTGCTCCTTGTAGCTTCCATAGATGTCCTACTTTCTTCTGGTTCCCTGATTTATTGACATAAAAACTTCATTACCATGAAATAGATGAATGGATGAATCTCCATTACTAGTAACTATATTACAAGAATTCATTTATGTATACGTATCCCTTTAGGGGCAGAGCTATTGCTGCTTGTCTAACGAGCAGAGCACACCAGCAGCGTGCATCGCGTGATTCTAATGTGTTGTTTGCACTTGACTGGATGGGCAATTGACTGGAATATATATTTGATTCGCCCCACCTACTTATCTTGGTTGACAACATTAAAGAGAAAGCGATAGTTTTGTGTAACATGCTATGGTCTCATCACCCTTACGAGGTAGTGATGCGTTTCACGTGCTCTAAGCCAGACCTGTGTGTGGTTAGGAAGATTGGCCACAGAGTGGTACAACCCTACCCTACCACCTATAGGACGGCTGCCCGAAAAGGAACCCTTATTCATGGGGAGTCTATTGACCTGTATAGATAGATCAATTTTTTATCAGTGTATATATACTGCATATTGTATCCCCTTGAAAGGTATAAATTATATTTTGACTCTCCCCAGTGAGTATTTTCACTTATGATTGTGTGTATCTATTCGATGTCAATACAAATGTATGCAGGGGCAGAGCTACATGTTATGAAGGGAAAAGAAAAAGGGATGTCAAGTGACTGATGGATTTGGACCATCCACCTCTAACTGTAGAAAGGTAGGAGCTCACCAAATTAGCCACCCTCAATCCCACGAGGGGAGTTCAACTGAACCCCTTTAGTCAAAAAATTTCCTTACGCAGATAAGGTAAAGGAACAAAACTTATATATATAGGGAAGCTTTAGCATAGCAGCATAGGTGGTTCAAAAATTGCTTTAGGTCGCAGGTTTGAATCCTCATTATGGTATTCCTGCGTTCTTTTGAGTCCCTTCGTTAGAATTTCTGATTTCACCACTGAATGTGACATAGACTAGTAATGAGATGAGAGTACGAGTAGTCAATGTACCTGGATCTCTAACTGTGCCAATGACATGATAACCAGACAAGAGAAGACGTTTGATCAACCATGAAGCTACAAAACCAGATGCACCTGTCACACATACTTTTCCCTTGTAATTATTGGTGTTTTCTTCTACTACTATATTTTTATCCTCTTTTATTTCCATGTTTTTCAACTTCTTGGTAGCACCAAGTTCATGTATTGGTGTGTATATATAGGGAAAAGTTGGGCTTTCTTGAAGTTGGTTTAAAGAAGGTGAATCATTAATTTTCTGTGGCTTTTTTGGCATTCACCACCTGCATTAGTTTTTTTTTTTTTTAAACTAGTAAAATCCCCAACACCCTATTGCCGCTTTAGATTAATACTAGTATTAATCAAATTGTCTTTGTGTGATTAAGAGTTGTAAGCAAATTATCTTTGTGTGATTAAGAGTCCTAAGCAAATTATCTTTGTGATTAAGAGTTGTATGCGAATTGTTTTTGTGTGATTAAGAGTTTATTTGTACTCGTAGAAAGTTTCATGGCTTAAATTTTCTTCTAGAAAACATTAAAAAATAACTTATATATTTTACACGGTGATTAATTTGTCCAATAAATCTTACCAGATGTGCCTTAAGACGGAAGCGTATTATTAGAATTTAAACTTAATGAGTTCAACCTTGAAGATTCTTGACACCGAATTTATTGTACTATTATAATTATGGGTTCAAATATAATATTTGTCGAGATTTTAGTAGTAATATTTTATTACATATATTTTTATATTCAATATTGAAAATTATGACCGCTGGCCAAAAGGTTACAGACTACATATGCCTCAGCGTAATGACTCACACTTGGTTTGGTGAATTGCATAAAATTATCTTGGTATAAATTTTTGGTATTGTTTATCCACTTGTGCTAGGTCTTTTAAGTCCTACACCGCTAATCTTGATATTTAATTTAATACACTAATTGATGTATTATTTTATACCTAAATATAACTGAGAATAACTATACATGGACTAAACATCCAAATACAAAATTACCTTTTATATTTTCTTAAATCTATCATCAACACTCTTTCGATTCTAAATTTTTTTAAAAACAAACTCATATTTAGCTAGTTACGCTATACATCACATTTTTGGTATAAAGAATCAAACGCCTGATAAAAGTATCTCTGCCGCGAGTAATATTTTTAAGACAACTATTACAAGAATGTAAAGGAAGCTTTTCAATTCAATCTTCATTCTCTTAAAAAAATAAAGCTCTCCTTGGTGCTAGTTTCTCCCTGTTATGTTTCTATCACGAGAAAGACGCATCAAAGAGGTATCCCCAAGAGAACATCAGGTCGTATGACAAGAAGACTGCACTGTTATTTTTTTTTTAATAATATAATTTATTTGTAAGATTACGGCAATGTATCTAGTAGCGATTCATACATATACTTGGAATTTTAAAATATTACTATATGTGCTTAAAATGGTATAATTATCTCGGAAAGTCACCTCAACTCAATGCTAACATCCAACTATGATAGAACTATCCCAAATACATGTTCCAGGATAAAAGCAGCTTAACGAAAGATAATTCCTCATTCTCCTCCAATACTAGTACATCCCTTGTTCTAAATTTAAGGACCTTCCCCATTACGATCGGATCTAGCCTGGAAAGTACGAGTACGGCAAATTCAAATCCAAACTCCGAGTTGAAAAATTCACTAAACGTGTCCATATAATAAATTTCAAATCCTAAATTCACCTCTGATCCCTGTACTTCTAAGTGGTCAAATTTGAACCTAAAACTTCTATTTACCTCCCGCAGAAATTATGGAAGAGACTTTTGAGTAAAATTTTCCATAAAATAGCAATTCATAACATTGAAAAGTTAGTATCACATGAAAACTTGAACCAATCCAAACTTCCCTTCGAAGCTATAGCCTAGTCTCTATAGTTCCATTTTACTAAACTTCAAAAGTTTGATCCTGTAAATGTCAAAGGAAAAGAAATCTTTTGCAATACACTGCTACTTAGTGTATTAGAATATTATGCCACCAGAGCTTCCTCGAATCAAAGAACTGAAAAAACAAAAGAAAACGATGAGCCTTCTAGAGCTTATTACGGTTAGTCCCCTTTGATTCTACAGACCAAATAGGAGGGATGATTCTATATTCTTGTTTTGGTGTTTCCTCCTTCTGGACTTCATCTTTGTTGCTCACATCATCATCATTGTCCTCAAGGACATCCTTCGAAAAAGCATTAGGACTTGCCTTGATACAGCTTTGAAGAGCGACAAACGGACTAACGCACTCAGAGCCCTACAGTGGGAAATTCAGAAATTTCAACATGTTAAAAGGAAGAAAATGGAAAATACAAACTCATCTTCTATTCCCTTTCTGTTCAAAAAGACGGTGTTTGAGCATTTCTTTTTCAATGTCCTGTATGAATGAAAGGAAGACGACAAAGGTTCCTGATCATATTTATTACATTTACATCCTAGTCAATTTACTGCAAGGAACCAATCTTTGATGCCTGGTTTTGTCTAATGACATTTATACTAGTATTTTGTTCTAGAGTATGGAGAAAGCAAAACTGAAATCCTCTCAAGCAGAAAAAAGAAAAGCAGCCTCTAGAAACATATTATCTATAATTTGATCTACCTTTTCGAAAAAAACAAGAAAGGAAAAAGAAAAAACACATAATATTAATCTTCCTCTCACAATATAGAACACATAAATAGGTACAACTCTAGCTGAATAACCTAACCAATGTTTACCATGTTACAACTTATGTGGGCACTTAATAAGCTGAACTTCATACAGGAATATCAGCTCCGAGGCAAGAAAAAAAAAAAAAAAAATGAAACAAGATATGACATCTCTCCACAGGAGATGAGCAAGAAAGACCAATAATATAAATTACAAAAAGAAAAAGGAGCATATAAATGCAGTTACCTTTTCTTCAGCTGTGCTCTTGAGGAAACAGAGGAAAGCGTCTGAAAACTGGTCACCGCAGGGGCCACCCCGTAAATGAGCAATGCAAGGGCATTCTAGGGCTTTCCGAGCTTTCTCGTCAATTGACTAAAAGTAGAGTTTCAGTTTCTTGAGCATAGATAAGTAACAAATTTCAACTTTTATTGAGTAAGTTTATGATCCGAAAAAACTGAACCAACCTCATCCTCACCATCTTCACCATATGCTGCAGCTTCTACAAGAGAGGGGATAAAAATTTGTGATGTGTTCTATAAATTCTTGCACCAGGTATTCTTGTTATTTCTCAATAATTTTAGATGAAAATGAGAAATGCAGAGTCCTAGGAACCTTTCAACTTAAATATGGTCCCAGCATCTTAAGCAGTAGTCAGTCAATACTTATTACACGGCTCAAGTCTTCAAAAATAGCAACTACTTCCACTACAGATTAAGTATGCCTGTTGATGTTATACAAATAGATGAATAGATAACTGTAATTATTGGATCTAAAGACAATGCGTCTGAGAGGAATTTGAGATAACAACAGACACTCAGAGAGACATACAGATAATAGCAGAGAAAGTTGCAAAAAAAGAAACTACAGTGAGAAATAATGTTTATTAAAAGCCGTAGCTTTCTCTCTCTCTCTCTCTCTCTCTCTCTCTCTCTCTCTTTTTGTTTTTTTGAGAATGGTAACAAACAATAGCTTTGTCACTTAAAACAATGAAGTGATGCGAAGCAAGGGATCATCGCTTCATGGTGAAACTACGCTCTTCAGATAAGTGTGCGCTTCAAGCAATGATGTGCAACGTGATCCTAGTGAGAAATGGTATATTCTTAGAATTTCAAGTTTATGGAGTAGGTTCAATATTGAAATATCATATATCAGAAATAGAAATTTGATTATTACAGTGCTAAATTCACGTATGTATGGTATTTTTAATTTTTCGTAAATTGCACGCTTCACTTTAAAAAAGTGTGCGCTTTACTTCTCTCTTTTCCTTTCAAGCTCCATGGATCTTGTTGCTTTTTTGCGCTCTTCGCTTCTGACAAGCTGGTGAGAAAACAATACGTGCAAAAATGCAGTGATAGCTAATCACGTCGGAAGTTAAATCAGAGCTCTTATCAGTTCCCAACCCAGAAAATAGTAAAATATTTGCAATCGATCAACTTTGCCTCAATCCCAAAATAGTTGAGCTCGGTTATAACATCACGTATCAATACACGAAAAACATATAGTATTATATAAGCAAAAACAAAACCAAAGATTCCTTAATGAGTGTTAAGATGAAGGACTTTCAGCCTAACTCGACCCCAAAAATTAGTTCATGAGGTGAGGATTGTTCAAGACCCTCTAGGAGACAAACAACCCATCCCTCAACCAATGTGGGACACTTAACACCTTGGCACGCCTAGAACTAGCAATTGGAAGCATGGATAACATAAGATAGGGGCCTAATATGGAGAGACACGAGAATAAGAATAGGTCTGGCTCTAATACCATGTTAGGAAGATGGGCCTTGGGCCTAACTCAACCTCAAAAGCTAGAACATAAACTAACGATTGCTCAAGACTATATAAGGAGACAAACAACTTATCCCTCAACCAATGTGGGACACTTGATAATGGGTAACAGGAAAACTGCATTCTAGATTATCTTCTCTTAAATATCCCCCACCTTTATCTGGTGGCAGCAACGCATAGGAAACCGCACCCTGTTTCCCTCACCACCGAAGGTGAATCTGGTGTGGTGTTTTTTCTTTCTTTTTTTTTTTTTTTTTTTTTTGGTAACTAACTTTTTATTAATCATCAAAGCGAATGGTCACAAAACCATAGCATCCCTAACACAGGTTGCTATCTAAGGAGAAAAAAACTCAAAGATTACAGCAGAGATACAAGGCAGCTTAGAAAGTCATCTGCTGTAACCTAGATCTAATTCCCACAGGACCTCTCACACAACATACATACGCTATCTCTCTTGCTACTACATTCCATGCTTATTCTTATCTTCAAAAGTTTCTTTCCATCCACACAGCATGCACGTTTCAGTGTAGACTAATTTGAGAGTTTGAGCAGCTTGTGACTTGCCCTTTGTCTTGCTGAGCACCCATTTCAAATGATTCTCCCAATTAGCAGCAGCATAATAATCCTCTTCAATCCAGGAAAGAAGTTTCATCCATAGACACTTTGAGTAGTCACAATGCACAAATATATAATCTCGAGTTTCTAAGTGAACACGGCAGAGTTTGCACTTCAGATCCACATCCAGTCCCCATTGTGAATCTAGATTTTTAAGTACATGGGTACAGAGAAACACTATACCTACTACGTCTTTCTCATAGTCGATACAAACTTATTATACTTATATACTTTTGAATAACTTAAACTATACATGAGTATACCAGCTAGTTGGGATTAAGATTATCGTCTTTACTACCCTCACATTCAGTGGCAGAGGAAGGAAGGAAGGAGATTCAATTCATCCGAAAACTATACAACATGTATAGGCTAAAAACAATTCTGTTATACATATATTAAATTTTTGAATCCCCTTAACATAAGAAAAATACAAGTTCATACTCAAGGTGAGGCATTTTTGGATTTTTTTGAATGCTCTGCCACTACTCACATCAAGTCTGTTTGGTAGAGATATAGCGTAGTGATAGGTGGGAGATTTAGAGAATCTAAAGTTTTAGATCCCTAATTACATACTCCCTCTGTTTCAATCTATGTGAACTTGTTTCCTTTTTAGTCCGTACCAAAATGAATGACCTCTTTCCTAATTTGCAAATAAATTCACTTTATGAATGATTTACAACCACACAAATATTCAAGACTTATTTTGAACCACAATTTTCAAAAGTCTTCCCTCTTTCTTAAATGTCGTGTCCAGTCAAATGGGTTCACATAAATTGAAACGGAGGGAGTATTATCTAGCATTGGAGTTAAATGGACTAGAACAAGACTCAATAGATAGAGAGGATTCATATAGTCGGCCCAAAAGGTTTGGGATTGAAGTAGTTATCGTTGTTCTAATTGTAAAATACATACCTTCACTACTATACATTCGCCCATGCCCACCACCCGGGGGGGAGGGAGTGGAGTTTACACTGTATATATAAGGTTAAACTTATTTCTTATTGTATATATATATCTAGTAGATTTTGAATCCGCTTAACTTCTTCCTATGTCTACGCCTTTATATTTTTTAACCCCTTTAATGAAATTCCCGACTCCACCTCAGTCACCACCGGCCTCCTCAACTCCTCTCCAAACCCCAATAGAAGGAAAAAAGTTTTTTTTGAATGTAAATAATTTTATTAACAATGGGAAACCCTGTATACAAGCTGTATACCAAAGGAAGAACCTATTACCGACACCAAAATATGGTTCTCAAGAAGAGATTCAATCCGCTATACAAATAGGGACCTCGTAAGTACACCAAAAGGTAACTAGAGACAAAACTCTCCTATGCAATTTTTACAAAGTTAAGAACTTGTAAGTCCTTATAGTGCAGTTACTAAGCCATACTAGTCTTTGAATCTTGATTCTTGAAAAGGGAGCAAAAATACATCCAAAAGCTTTAAAAAAATAAATTTTAAAAAAAGAGTAAAAGGGAAAATTGAGGATAAAGTTGAGAACTTGGAAGTCCTTATAATGCAATTACTAAGCCATACAGTTCTTTGAATCTTGATTCTTGAAAAAAGCAAAAAAAAAAAAAAAAATGGAGGAGTACCAGCAATCAAAGAATCAAGAGAACGTGGTTGAGAATCATTATTAACACTTTGAGATTGATTGTCAGTGACATCACTTTGCACTTGTCCCATTTTTTCCCTTAACAATTGATGAAACTGCTGAGTCTTTGACTCTTCGGCCTTTTGTTGATACGACAATATAGAAATTTGGGGTGTGCTCGGTAATAACGGAGAATGTTTTTTAAGAAGATATTTTTTCGAATATAAGTGATTTTTTTATTTATTTGTTTTGTGTTTGTTATGCAAATTGAAAAATATTGTTTTGAAAACATTTGGTTATATATAAAGCAAAACACTTTTTTTTTTAATTCGGAGGTGGGGTAGGGGCTGGGGGCAGGTTTGGCGTAGGGGGTGGGTATGTGGCATAGGCAGGTAGGGGTGCGTGGATAGTATCAAGTAGTTGAGAATATATTGGTGTGTTATATTGGTTCGAGAAAATATTTTTAAAATACCAAATAAAGAAAAACAGGAATCACTTTCCATTATACCAAACACACCCTTTATAAGTTTTTTTTCTTTTTTCCAGTGAACCTATTTTTGGAAAATTAAAAAAAAAGTCATGGTGTGTTTACACCAAATTAAATTTACACATCAGTTCCTATTTTTGTCACATGTGTTCCTCACCGTCGTTTGGTATGTTGGACAAGCATAAGGGAAAATGACTTAATAATACTACTTAAGACTCTATATTACAAAATATAAAAATACTTTTTCTTATTTATAAAACATACCTACAAAATTATAAAATATACCAGATCTAAAAAAATTAAAA
Organism: Lycium barbarum; assembly: GCF_019175385.1. Lineage (NCBI taxonomy): Eukaryota > Viridiplantae > Streptophyta > Magnoliopsida > Solanales > Solanaceae > Lycium > Lycium barbarum. Next base: position 119,942,206 of record NC_083346.1, read on the forward strand.
GCTAAGCCCACCACCCCCCCTTTCCCTATTCTCTGTTTCAACATGTCCGCCCCACACTTCCCTTCCCCTTCTGCGTTCTGTCTCCTCCGAGAACTCCACCACCCCACCCTTCTCTTCCCTTCTCCCAGTTCTCTGTGTCTGTTAGAATATATATTGATGACTCCGGCTGCATATCTAAAGAACACAGATCTGAAAAAACATCAATTACGTCATTTTTGTCAAAGACTTTTGATTTGGTTGATGACCCTTCATTGGATTCGGTTATTTCTTAGGGTAGCAGTGAGAAAGCTTTTTAATTGCATCACTACGTGAGATTTGAAGCGTGATTTTTTTCAAATTTCTATTAAAGTTGTATGATAATTGTATGCTGACTTTGTATGAAAATTGTAAATTAAGTTTTTTATGTTGTCGTTGTTGTATAAATTTATATGAATATTGGATAAAATTTGTATACAATGTTATTGTAGTTGTTTTAAATTTCCTAAAATCTAACATGAACTTAACAAAATTTACACAGTTATATACATATTTCATACAGTTTTCACATATGAAAAATGTGAAAATTCTAAGCCTTGAGCGAGATATACACATTTCATGCAGTTTTCATACACAAAAATTTGAGCGAACTTAAGCCTTGAGCGAGATATACACATTTCATACAGTTTTCATACACAAAATATTGAGCGAAATCTTTAAGCCTTGAGCGAGATATATACATTTCATACAGTTTTCATACACAAAATTTTGAGCGAAAATTTTCGTATATGTTTTGTAAGAAATCTATCGTCATATTTTGTAAACTGAAAAGTATCGTCATATTTTGTAAATATACTCTATTCTTATGTATATATAGGTTATTGTAGGGGTGGGCATAAACACCGAAAATCGAAAAACCGGACCGAACCGAATTAGTTCGGTTTTTCGGTTTCGGTTTTTTCGATTTTTCGGTTCGGTTTCAATTTTTTTAATTTTTTGGTTCGGTGTTCGGTTCGATATTCGGTTCCGGTTCACCGGTTCTTCAGTATTCGGTTAAACCGAAAATTTCACAAATAAATTTTTCTCCCCTACTTCAGTTCAGATCACTAATCACTTAGCTGGTATGGTTAGCCCACACCACTCTATAGGCCCATTTTGTGAAATATCCAAGCCCATCCTACTGACCCAAATTAGTATTACCACTTTACCATGTTACCAGGACCAGCAATCTAATTCTATCCAATAATCCTAATTCCTAAGTCCAACTCGTCTGCTGACTCTCCTCTAACTCTAACGCTAACTTCAACCCTAATGCCTCCTCTCATCTCCTCTCCTTCTCACGCCTAACTTAGCAGTCCTCACATGATCCACACTGCTCTGTCCAAGTTCCAACGGCGGCGGGAGTTCTCAGGCACCTTACACCAAGGTAATTTCATTTTCTCCTTATAATTTCTTTGTTTGATTGTTCTTTCCTTTTCATAAGTTTGAACCTTAATTTCTTTTTTCACCGAACTCTAGCTAGTTTTAGATAAAGAATCACTGAATTTGTAAGTATTGGGTTGGATTTGTTTTAAATTCTTTTCCTTTTCAGTAAAGTTTAAATCTTTATTATGGGTGTTAAATTTTCTTAAATTATCAGTGGGTATCTTTAGAATTGTAAAGAAAAGAAGAAGATAACATCTGTTCTTGTAGTTTTAGAGCTCTATTTTTTTTTCTTCGAAACTGCAAAGAATTCCCAAAAGAGGTTAATTTGTACGTCCCTTTGTTATTTGCTTTACTTCTACTTAATAGTTAATAGCCTTATTAGCAAGAAAAGAGTGCTGAAACTAAAGTAATACAGTATGATTTTTTTTTTGTCAAATCTTTTTTTTTAGTCAACAATAATTTTATTGACAGGGACTACCTCCTGTTTCTTTCATTAATTGGTGCAGGGACTATTTGCTTTCCTTTATCCCCTTTCAGGGCATCTTTAGGTAAGATGGATGGTATTCTTCACTGAACTTATCTTGTAATAATTACTTTAATGACTTTTATGGTCTAAAAGTGGTAATTGTTGCTAACTTGCTATAGAGCTACTGATTTGATCTGATCTCCTTTTTCTTCTTTCTTTTGGTGACCAAATGCCATGTTTGTGTAGCCATCAGTTGAATTTAGTGATGGCTACTGTTTTTTGTATTAGTGATGGATCAGCAGCCAATCCATGGAACCTATGCAGTATGCAGCAAGTGCAAGAAGCTAAATGTGTTGTAAGGATAATTCCTATTTGGGCTGCAGCAATTGTATACCATATTGCAATAATTCAGCAGCTTGAGTATTTGTTGAACTGCTTATCACTGTGGGCTGCTGCTACTGATTTTTGTATCTACGACTGCTACTGATTTTTGTGCCAACTTGGCTGCTGCCTGCTACTGATTTTCGCTGCTGCTACTTACTTGGCTGCTGCTATTTTTCCTTGGCTGCTGCTATCTGCTACTTATTTTTCCTGTTTCGTGACATCTCAAAACATGAAACAATTGTATATAGTATTGTCTGCTACGACCAATCAATCAAGTATCCCAGTCTCCAACAAGTAGAAAACCGAATTAGAAAAACCGAAACCGAACCGAACCGAACTTCAAAAAACCGAACCGAACCGAATTAATTCGGTACGGTGTTCGGTGTCCACTTTCAAAAAATCAAAACCGAAAAAATCGAACCGAAATTTGAAAAATCGAACCGAAGAACCGAACGCCCACCCCACCCCTAGGTTATTCTCCCTAAATAGTTTGTATGTTGAACAAGCATAAATAGTTTAATTTACACATTAGTTCCTATTTTTGTCATATGGGTTACTAAGAGTCGTTTGGTATGTTGGACAAATATAAATAGTTTTGTGATAAAAAAAATTAGGGAAAGAACACCAATACCCACTACCAACAAAATAATGAGCAATTTGCCGGATTTCCCTTCTGTGGGGGTGGTCTTTAATTTTCGCCCCTCAAATTTGGTGGTCTTTAATTTTGCCCTCTATCTTTGCAAATTCTGCCTTAAAAGACCACCAATTTGAAGGGTAAAAATTAAAGACCACCACAAATGAAGGGTAATCTGTGCAAAAAAATAAAAAATAAAAAAATAATTATCTTTTCATACCCCAGAACTATTTACCCTTTCTACGTAGCTTTTGAAGATCATTGTCTATTTTTTTCTTTTTTATTTCTGTACTTATTATCTTTTTTTCTTCTTTTCTCCTTTTTTCTCTCTTTTTTTCAGTTTTTGTTCATTGATTTTTTTCAAATTATATTATTCTTTATTTTCTTTTGTTCACCATAATCTAATTTCATATTTAATTTTAGCTCCTTTCTTTTTTCTTTTTTTTCTATTTTCTTTTTTTATTTCGTTATGTTTTGTTCCTTTTTAATTTATTTAATTCTTTTTTCTTTTTTTATTTTTTCTCCATAGTCTAATTTCATTCACTTGTTTTCAGTTTTCTTTTATTTCTTTTCTTTTCTTCGGCATCTAATTTCATTCACTTTTTTTTCTTTTAGTTCTTTTTAAATTCCCGGTGATTTTCTTTCACTTTATCTCTTTTTTTTTTTTTTTCAAATTAATTTTTTCCTTATTTTTTTATTTTTTTCATAATCTAATTCTATAAACCTTTTGGCTCCTTTATTTTGTTCTCTTTTTTTTATATCAATAAAAAAGAGATCCGATATAGTACATTTATTTATTATTATTTTTTTTCTATATCTCAAAAACGACTTATTATAGCATATAGTATACCAAATCAGTGTCAGTTAAAGTATATTGTTGCAGTATGCTATGATATTCACATGGTATATGTCTATACTGATAGAGTATTTAGATTGCGGATTTATTTCTTCATGAACACCCTTCAGTCCTCTATGATACTCACATGGTATGTGTCATATACTGACAGGGTATCATAGAGGACTGAGGAGTATTTTTTAAGGAATAAATCGTCGATCTAGATAATCTGTCAGGATAGATACATATTATATGGGTATCATCTATGACAGATTTATCCACTACTCAGTCCTCTATGATGCACACATGGTATCATATACTGACAGTGTATCATAGACGATAGATTTATTCCAACATTACACGGTCTTTTATGATGCCTACATGGTATATATATCATATACTAACAGAGTATCGTAGAGATCTGGTTCATTCTTCATGAAAAACACTCTTCAATCCTTTGTGATATTCATATGGTATAGTCATATACTAACAGGGTATTATAAAGAATTGGTTCATTCGTTGAAGAAACACAACTCAATCTTCTATGATACCCACATGGTATGTAACATATACTGAGATTCATTCCTTCAAGAAAAATACAACTCAATCCTCTATGATACCCACATGTTATATATCGTATACTAACAAGATATCATAGATGACAGATTCATTCCTTAAAAAAAAGAGCTCAATCATCAATGATACTAACTTGGTATATATCATTTACTGACATGGTATCATAGACAACAGATCTATTCCAATATTACTGAGTCCTTTATGATGGCCACATAGTATATATCATATATTGACAGGGCATCATAGAGATCTGGTTCATTCTTCATGAATAACACTTTCCAATCCTATATGATAATCATATGGTATATTCATATACTGACAGGATATCATAGAGAATTGGTTCATTCCGTGAAGAAAACACAACTCAATCTTCTGTGATACCCACATGTTATATAACATATACCGACAAGGCATCATAGAAGGATGATTCATTCTTTTAAGAAAAACACAACTTAATCCTCTATGATACCCATAAGGTATATATCGTATGCTAACAGGGTATATGAATGACTGGCCCTACATGATATATCATACACTGACAAGATATCATAGAAGGCTGATTCATTCCTTCAAAAAAATGCTCAGTCATCAATGATACCCACTTGGCATATATATCATATATTGACATGGTATCATAAACGAAGGTTCATTTCTTAAACAGACTTTTATGATACCTACATGATATATATTATATACTGACAAGGTATCATAAATGACTGATTCATTCCTTCAAAAAATGCTTCTAAGTCCTTTATGATAATCACATGGTACATATCATGTATTTAAAAGGTATCATAAAGTACAAATTCATTCCTTCAAAAGAAAAAAATTATAAAATAAGTTCAACAAAAAGATGTTAAGCTTAATTTTAATATTTTAGTTCTAAATCTTTATAGCAAGTTAATTTTTGCAATAAATTATAAAAAATAGATTTATATTTTAGATATAAGTTTTATTTTTAGTAGCAAAATAAAAAAATTATACGAATATGCTTTCCATTTTTTTATATTTTAATAAATAATAGTGACTTTAGTTTTTTTTTTAATTATTTCTTTTTGTAGTCTAATTAAATAATTTTTCTATATTCTTATTGATCTAAAAATGGTTAATTAATATTTTATTCTTTGTATTTTATTTATCTTTGACAAGGGAAAAAAAGGGGAAAAAAGAGAGAAAGAAACAAAATAAAGAAAAGACAAAAACCAAGTAGTACGAAGTAGCGAATCGAGGCCGGCAATATTATCGGCAATTCTTTAGGAGTGGCACACGGGTAATTTTATATAGGTGTGTGGGTAGTTCAGTTATTAAATTCTATGGGGGGCATAGAAGGGTAAATATTTTACCTTTTATGGGTATTTTGTGTTGTTTTCTTTAAAAAATTAGAGTCTTATCCCATGTTTGGTTACTAATCCAAGATAAGTTATATCAGAATTAGAAACAGTATCGAGATTAGTTATCCCTTCGAGATGGTAGAATAATAGTCCGGAATAAATTATCCCTAGATAAAACAATGAAAAAATAACCCCTAAGGTCCCTTAAACCATTTTTCTGCTCAATAAGGTGGATAAAACAATGAAAAAATAACCCCTAAGGTCCCTCAAACCATTTTTCTACTCAATAAGGTTGCGGATATTTTTGTAAACAAACAATTTCTTTTCAGAAATTATGCAATTCATGTTATTTTTAGTATAACAAACCAAACAGTCGAAAAGAAATAATATCAGGATAATTAATCCCATCATAACTAATCGCAGTATAACTTGTCTTCAAACCAAACGATCCTGGAGTTTTAGATGTCTTATTCCGTCCTTGATTTATATATTTAGTTCCAATAAGTCCATTGAAGAGTGAATCGAACTTCTTTTTATTGAGATTTTTTCAAGTTTTTGCTTCATTCGGATCTTAATTCAACTAAGAATAATATCTTGATATTTAGATCAAGATAAACGAACTTACTGAGCTGGACAAATTCAGTGACAACCACGATTCAAATGACAATACAATAAGTCAATTCAACGCGATTATTGTGGTTTGGATAGATTTTACCTACTTTTTACATAATTTTATGTTCATTCAACATATAAAATGACAACTTATTGAGCAATAAAATAGAGTCACAAGAGATGCCTTACGGCATACAACTTATGAATTTAAAGAGAAAAATAACAAAATTTTAGGAGTACAAATTTTCCATCTCCCCACCTTTATTACAAGTTTTCTTCCAAGTTTGTTTTTGTCACTTCTGCAACTCTTCTCCCTCCCTCTACAAGGCTCTCTCTTCTGGCACACCTTCTCCATTCTCTCATTGTTGTTTTCCATACCTTTCCTTTGTGCCCTCTGCGTGGGCTAGTGGAGGTGGTGAATGGACAGGATAAAAGGATATTTGCCTAAACTTATAAGCTGGTCAAATTGACTCATAAATACTTTTTTATTTATTAGTTTCTGGATACGTGCGTTACACGTATGTCTCATATCAATCAATACATACTTTTTAAATCTGTACATACCATATTAACATATGTGGATAATGAGTAACTAAAATCAAAAGGGGTAAAGTACAAGCTCAAATCGACGAATAATCAATGAATATCGAATAACTTGATTATTGATCACAAAATTATTAAATATCGTTTGAACTTGCAAAATTAAATAACTAAATTTAGCTATGGAGTAGATCCAAATATACTATAGTTGTAATGCAAAAGTACCTTTCTACTATAATCTAAGTGAGATATATTTTAATTTTCTTTTTAAAAAAGCGAGCAACTTCAACTGATAATAGGGTATAATTATAGTTCTTAATAATGTAACATACTATAATTATAAGACGTAAGAACTGTTAATTTTTTATGATAGAGTAATCGGAGTAATATGTTAGAAGGATAATACCACCAAAGTCAGCCTGAATAGCAATGGTCAATCTAACACATTCCAAAAAATAAAGTGCAAAAAAGCAAATGAAGTTAATTTGAGGGAAGAAGGCCCTTTGGGATTCGTATACGTTACTGTCTGCGTGCCCTCCGTTTTTTACTCATTTCAAAACCACTTGGATGCTATTGATAAATTGGATACTTTTCTGCAATTTGAAATAGGAATTTTTACTCATTATAGCTTCTTTTAAGACCTAATTATTAATATTAACTATCCTTTTATTTAATTATATTTAGTAGCTAATTAATTTTTCTAAATTACAAATGGTAGCTATATAAAAAATACATACCCAAACACATATATCTTTCTTTTTTTCTAATCACTACCCATTTCAGATTTTTTATTTCTCAAAACCCTAAAAAATCTCTCTTCCCTTCTCTCAACCACCACACCATGGCCACGCCTCTCTCTCTTCTCCCTCTCCCTCTCCCTCTCCCTCTCCCTCTGTGCTTAACCCTCTCTCTCTCCGCCGCCCCTCTCTCTCTTCTCCCTCTCCCTCTGTGCTCACCCCCCTCTCTCTCTCTTTTCACTCTATCCAGTGAGACGATGGCACAGATCTGGCCGTTTGTATTGTTGGTGGTGGCGGCAATGACACTGGTTTTGAGATAGCAGCGGAGAAGATGACGTGGAGAGAGATTAGGGTTTTACTGGTGGTGGAAAGATTAGGGGTTTTTTGGTGGTGATGGTGTCTCAGATTTGGGTTTTTGATGGTGGTGGTGTCTCAGATTAGGATTTTGATGGTGGTGGAGAGATTAGGGTTTTGATGGTGATAGTGTCTCAGATCTGGCCGTGTGTATCTGTTAAAAGCTAAATACAAATACATTAAAAAAATCTACATCTCACAAATACACTATGTTTGAATGTATTTGTCTTTGTATTTTTTTTAGTGTATTTTGTTAATAGCCAAACACACTATTTTTGAATGTATTTGTCATGCATTTGAATTTTTTTCTCTTGCATCTGAATGTATTTGTTGAAATCCATTCAAATACACGAAAATTTGAATATATTTGGCCTCATATGTAGCTGGAATGTACATAATGTATTTGAAATACATCAAAAAAACCACTGAAATACATCAAAAAAAAAAATCAGTAAAATACATAAAAAAAAAATAATCACTGAAATACATCAAAGCAAAAAAAGAAATCACTAAAATATATCAAAAAAATATATTAATATCTAATTTAATAGCTCCACCGTTAAAGGCTAAAATCAAGGATCTTGTTTTTTTTTTACCATGTTCTCATGTATTTGTTAGCAATAAATACACGCGAAAACATATACTATTTTGCTAAAATGTAGCTACAAATGGTAATATTTAAAAGGATAGCTACAAATAGTAGGAAGCTACAATAAGGTAGTCATTTGAGTAAGTTTGCCTTTGAAATATACTTGATGTTATAGATATTCACTTATATTTATTCTAAGCCTAGAATTGTCTCAAGATACCTTATAGTATTTAATGTTATCTTCACCGTTTAACTTAAGCATTCAAAAATCATAGAAACCCAAAACCAACAAGGATAGATTTGAAATCAAACCCACAAACATATAGTATGTGTTTCTGGATTTGATTTCAAAATTAATCCCAATGCCTTAGTCTTGGAAATGGATACCCAAAATATTCCAAAACTCAAAATACTTTAGTTCATGACGTTTTAAAATGGGTTCGGCCAAATTTATCCAAATACAATTCTAAAATTTATATGAAGCTCCTCTGTGATTGCATTTTGAGAAACAAAGTTGTTGCAAACTGTACCTTCAATTCTACTATCCCTCCGAAGCAGAGTCGAACTTATGTATATAATTTGGGTCACGTGAACACATGGTCACTCGACATATTATGTGTATAATTCTGATAATATATCTTATATTAACTGAAGGAACACATGGTCAAACCAGGCTAATTGGAGCACTTGCTAGGGGCTATGTTCATATCCTCAAGGTCTCGGGATCAAACCTAGCTCCTGCATGTTTTTATTTTTTTGCTTTTATTTTCTAAAGCAGCCTTTTAACCTATCGTTTTTCTTCTATAATTCTAATTACCCAAAAGCGATGATTTTTTTTACCTTTATTTCTAATTTACCAAGTCCAAAAGACAAAAAAAAATCAAAAACCCCATGGCACTAAGCTGCAATGATGAAAAACAACTTACTTCATAAAAAAATGTAATTAATTATCTTTTGCTCGTCAAGTTGATGTCACTATGAAATTGTATATCTTATCTTAAAAGCAATGAGTTTAATTGTATATCTTATCTTAAAAGCAACGGTGAACCCATCCTCTTGAAATCCTGGATTCGCCTCTACTTAGAAGGGGACAAAAAAAAGAAGATACTTTAACAAAAAGCAAAGGATAGCCAGTAAAAGAAGCAAAACAATGTTTGATTAAAGGAAAACGAATTATTAATAATCTTGAAAACAGGTATCTAGTGGATTTAGTCAAGGTGAACACAAGCTAGCCCGGATACTACGGTTAAAAAAAAAAAATCTTGACTCAAATTTTTAGCAAAATTGAGAAGTCTCAAGTTTTATGTGTCCCAAATTTATTGTGCATAATAAAAATAACAAACAAGCTAGCTTGTGATGAATAATTATTGTTAAATTGTAAGTATTACATTTACATGCTATACAAGCAACTATATATAATAGTTGGCAGTAAGCACAAATTGAATTTGTATAACACGAAACAAAATAATTTAATTACCTGTACATCACTGCATGCTAAGAGAGAAGCTTGATCAATAGAAGGTCTTCATGGAAAGGAATTTTTTTAGCATAAAAAAATAAAAGGATAACAATGATGCAATGACTTGACTCTACTTTTATAAAGTATAAAAAAGAATATTAAAAGACTATACATGAATATAGAATTTTAACGGGGGAAGCTCAAAAGCTCAAATAAATGAAAGAAATATGAAATGAAGATATTTAAAATTTTAAAACGTTTTGCACAACAACCGCCGACCATAATGAATGGAAGATAAAATAATTGTTTCCACTTAGCTGGTTTTTCATTGGAGCTTTAATTATTCATTAGTTGAAGGAAACTTTGTGAAGGGTAAAATGGTCCATTAATTTTTAATGGGCATTTTCATAATTCAACTTTGGACTTAGAATCTGCCCGCTTTTAATATAATATGATATACACGATTGACAAACACACAAAGTGCTTAGGTCAAGTCCTTATAAACCAAAAACTATATAATGGCCATTCTTATGATTTTCCAGCTTATAAGAATTTATAGTTTGACCAAATTTAAGTTTGCACGTTTAAAGTTCATTGCATAAATGATTTTTCATCTCATTGCAAAAATGAAATATAGCAATGCAAATTAAATGTACTTATAACAGTGTTCAATCATCAGAAATAAAATTTACAAAAAAATTGGTTAAGGGGTGTGATTCTATCGCTGTGAGCTCTTGGGGAACATTAACTTGTTATTCCTAAAGTAACTTTTATCAGCTGAGTGATGACCCTTACACTCACGTTGAATCACTAAGGCCGACGAATCAAGTAACAAACAAGTCATAATTAACCAACTCGTTTAAACTTGATACTAAATTATGAATTTTTTCCACATCCATAAAAAAATTGTTAAAATTGATAGGCGATTGAGTGAAAAAGGAATTGTGTTTCCACTCAGAATCTAAAAGACAGGTGGACCAAGTGTAGGGGTCAAGCTGGACCGAAGCTTTACCAAAATTGATTTATCATCATATTTTGAGATATAAGACGAGTTCCAAAATTTAAGGTGTCCAAGCTTTAAAAACCTCACTTTTTTACATTTCGTAAAGCATCTCAAATTGGGATAGTGACTCCCAAGAAGCTGAAAATTCAAGTACTCCAATAGTGGTGAATCTAGGATCAAGTCTTCAATTAGATAAAAGTGAATCATGGTAAACTTGATAAGAGGATATGTCTTGATAACATTTATACAACACTCAAGGTATGTTCCTTTATGAAACTCTTGGCTCAGTTCGACCCCCTAAAATTTTACTTTTTTAGTTTTTATGTATTTTATATTTTGTGTTATATGTTTTTTCGCAAAAGGGCCAATAATGCCCTTATACTATTCAAAAAGGTCAAAATATACACTTCATCCACCTATTTTGCTAAACATATGCCTCCGCTCACTTGTTTGGCTCAAGATGACCCTTAAAACTAACATCTCTCTTTATTATTATTTTTATCATTTATTTATTACGTGGTGCCTCCCTATTGGTCAAAATTAAAATCCTACCCCCATCACATTTTTTCCCTTAAATCAAATCACCCCGACCCACCATACCTGCCCCACGACCTAATTCCTAGTAAAAAAACCATCAGCACATCAAAACCAACATCCCTTTACACTCAAATCTAATTCGTTTCTTTGCCTTCACTTTCAGTTAGATCCCTTTGCTAGTTATGTGTACGTGCTTTGCTCTTGTACCCTTATCAATGAGGCCGAAACATAAAAAATACAATTTTAATTATTAGATTCTAATAACAATCTCTTCATATCTTCTAAAGTTAAATTGTTTGACCTTAATGTACAATTGTTAAATGTTCTTGTATAAGTCTTCCAGAATCTGACATTGAGTTAAAAGATTATCACTATTTGTGGTACGTGGGTAATGAGAGAATTTATATCCAATTCTACTATTTGTTAGAACATGTTTTATTCTTTTGTACACTAATTTTAGGGTACGCGCGTTGCACGTGTATTCTATGGAAAAAAATAATTAATAAATTGTAGTTTGTATCACAATTTCATCACTACATCGAAAGCTTTTATAAATAAGGAAAAAGAATTATAGATTATACAAATTGATGCCAAATATATGCAGCCACCACTTAAATGGGGAATACGTATGCTATTACATTGCGCAATCAATTAAAAAATGTAGACAGGGAGAATGATTTATGTATTATGGTAATTGATGTCTATTATACAACAGTCAGTTATACGCTTAGAAATAGTGCTCTTTCATTTGTCCCAATTTATATGGTACATTTTTCTTTTTAATATGTCCTAAATAGAATGTCACATTTTACCTTTATTAAATCGTTTACAGTCACACAAATTTTTATAATTTATTTTAGACCACAAGTTTCAAAAGCTTTTCTTATTTCTCAAATGTTATGCCAAGTTAAACCCTGCCACATAAAATAGGATGGAGGTAATATTACATTGCCCCATGGTATTCAGAATAACCGCATATCTTTATGAACCTGAAAAGTGAATAATTTAGTTAGTCATTTATTTATAAGTTGTGATTATAGATGATAAGATATGTTGTTGTATCTTACTTGATATCTATTTAGAGATGATGATTTTGGTGTCTAAAAAACATAGACGTACTGAGATTTTCTTTCTATGAATTCTAATTAAATGTCTTCTAGTGAAAGCCCGCCTATCAATATTTCGCGCGGAAAAAGGTATATCGCTCTAGGACTATATACTTTTATAACAAGATATGCCAACCAAAATGTCATAAATAAAAAGGCACAATACATAAACGGACCCTTAAATTTGGCCTCAGCTGGCAAATATGCCCTCCAACTTTGGGTGTGCACAAGTAGGCACCTCAACTTGTATAAAGTTGAACATGTAAACACAAATGCTGATGTGACACATAACTTTTCGAGGTGTACTTTATACAAGTTGGGGTGTCTAGATGACCATTTTGTAAATTAAAACATTCAACTGGCAAAGTGGAGGCAAGTTGAGGTGCCTACTTGTGCACACCCAAAGTTGGAGGGTGGCTAAGTTTGAGAGTCTATTTATGTATTATGCCTAATAAGAATATATACCAGACTGTTAGCGATAAGCAACTAAACTCATTTACCTTAAAATGGCATGAATAACAACACTAACGTATGACTTTGGTAGTTTTCCTCCGCCTATGGTACCAATAACAAAAACTTTATGACCAACAAAAAATTCTTTTGAATTTGATGCAATAATAGGGTAAGGTCCAGGTCAATAATCTAAGAAGAGCTATGTTTAGCTCTGTGAATACATCAACAAAAACAACAGGAAATGAGTCTTCGATATTGATTGAAATCTTCAGTGAAACTGACCTTGATAGAATGTCACGGGGTCATTGGCACAAATGTCCTTATTTTGGACTGGTGTTTAATTTTTGAGATAGGAGGGACAAAAATTAACGACCAGTCGGTTTGAAGGACAATTCATGCAAAAAAATGATTATTTTACGGCGTGACTCATCCAATATCATTGATTATAGATACATATAAAGTTTTAATATTTTTCAACTGAAATTAAGTCACCTATACATAGCTAAGTATTTTTCTTAATTAGATCACCAACATTATTTTATTACATTACTATAAAGTTAATATTAACTTATACTATTCAATCACCTTTAATTGACCCTTCCGATACCTATAATTATATGTATAGATAGAAATTTTATATGTTTGAACCATTAATTAAGTTACTATTCAAAGTTAAAAAAATAAATATTTCACTTCATTTTTTGTAATCACGTTTTGAGTTTAATGTGTTTTTTAATTAACTAGTAAATCTAACCGCGCTTCGCGCGGGTTAATTAGACTTTCAAATATAGTTTTTTTTTTCTTTTTCAAAATTTTGATTGGTCTTCAAAGTCAAATATTTCAAGCTTTACCAAATATTACTAACGGTTAGTTTACATGTTTTTCTATGATTTTCCGTCACTTAAGAAATATTTTTGGTCTTCTAGAAATACTTGTGTTATGTAAAGTGAAACATTATCTTTAATTTCTTTTAAAAAAATATAAAGAGAGAAGAATTTTATGAAAAATCGATCTGTTTCTGGCACATATATAACAATTTTAAAATATAGTTATTTCTAATCCATCTAATACATTTATATAAGTTTTTATCTGCAAGCATCTTTTTCTAATTTTTGTCCTATACTTGTTTAAACCTTTAACTTTTTTCTTTCTTCATTTTCTTTCTTTTCCTTTCTTACTTCGCCGCTCAAGTTTTATTTTTCTTTCTTCTTTAACTTCCTAATAATAAAGATAAGTAACCAAAAAGATAATATTCTCAAGTCTCGTCATAAACTATAAAAGAATATATAAAAAAGTAGTACAAAAAGCACTTTATAGAATATGAAAAAGTATATATATTATCACACAATAATTATTCATTTTATTTTGACAATATAAAGAGAATCAACGTAGCCAGGAACAGGAAAAGAGAACAAATTATTAAGAATAAGAAAAGAACCAACAAAATATTCATAAATTAATTTAACATTTTTTTTATGAGTGAATATTTAAGTATAACATTTTCTTTAAAAAAATCCTAATATTAATCCGAAGCGCGTCTTCTTCCTGCTGGTAGTCACTTTCTTCTTTTTCAATTTCGTTTTATTATATGCTTTTGGATCTTTCAATTGCCACACGTATTATGAATTATGTTTTGCTGATGAAAAAAAAAGTTGGCTATGATTGTTGGGTGCAACGATGAAAATACATCATTTATGAATTTTAATTTCACAGCAAATGCTAGGCAAATCATCATTTCTCGTTAAAATTTAAGTTTTGACCTCTATTTTTTGAATCGTTAAGTTTCAAATAGCTTTCAAAATTACACTGTGTCAATTTCTGAATAGATCTAATCGTATTTCCAAACAGATCTAATAGGAAAATAAATTATGTTTTGTAACACAAATTAAATTTAAGTAAGCAGTAGTAAAAAAATTATGAATTTAGAGAGTGAATATAATTACCTTAGAAGAAATGCATCCAACGTTAAGGTATATACCTCCAAGTGCACCAGACTCGTCAATACATATGATAAATTAAGCAAATACTTAAATAAATGGAATTCAAAAGTAAATTTTCAACGAAAACGTTGCCATACCTTTGCATCGTAAGGAAATGGTCCATTTGAATATGATGGCAAGACTGCACATGCATGAACCTCACAAGACAATTTGTGATTCTATAAAGGAAAAAAGAGAGTAAAATACAGTGAGTATGCAAAGTAAAAATCAACATTCTTCTTTTGGATTCGATATCGAGAATTAACGTGCGATAAGACTCCAAAAATAAACCACTTCCTGTACATAATCTATAATCTTGTCCTAGTTACACAAAATAGTTGAAACTGAAGTAAACAATCTGCTCGAATAACTACTAATACTCGACTATACATATACATAGAGAAAGCAAACAAAAACTTGTGAAACTTAGACTTTCTTGCACAATATAAAACTACAGAATTGAGGCATGGCAATGGCATATGAATGGACATTAATTTGTATTAATTATCCAATTTAATTGGAGATTTAAACAGTTGTTGGCCATGAACAGCAAAGTGAGCAAAAACAGTCGAATAGGAAGATCAAAAAGCATTGGCATTAATATGTATTAATTGCTTAGTTTAATTAGAGAATAAAGATGATTATGGAGGGGCAAAGACTTTTAGGCCTTTTAATATAAGCTAAATTAATTGAATGGAGGAGGAAAAATTGTCAAGAAAATGAGAAAAAAGATAAATAGAATCCTTGGCCAAAGAGAGGTGCCACATCACTCTCTTATTGCCTAGCTTTATTATATATATAGATTGTGCAAGATATCAAAATATACAAAAGATAAATAATAAAAAGAAAGAACATAGTAATTGAAGGCAACTCTGTATGTATTTAATTAATGGGGAATTCTTAGTAGCTAGGTTGGTTGGTTACCTGAACTTTCACCTTGTTGATGAGGATTCGATTCCCCACAAATTAATCCCCTGCCCCTTCCCCATTTCTTATAAAAAATTAAAAAAAAAGTATGTATTTAACTGATGGAAAACTCCAAGTTTGAGCTCATGCAACAAAAATAATGAAATCATTTATCCTACATAACTATTAGCTAGTATTAGTCAAATATTAAACTGATACTAATAAAAAAGAAGAAAAAATTCAACAAATAGTTCCAAACAATAGAGGTAAACGAATAAGAGCACATCTAAACAATAGGAAAGAAAATTAAATAGCAAAACATTCCTAACGATGATGAGATAAAAAATGGAATAGACATTCATATAGATGAATCTGAATCTGTTACAGTAACCCAACAAAGGGGCTTCTATTGATAGGAGCCTTTACTGGTGACTTCGAATGGAACTAGCGACTAGAGACTCCAATCCCGACCTCGAATAATAACCACAAAACTTGACTATTTTTGCTCAAATTTGGTGTTTTGATGGCTGTTTCAGTGACTATTTACTAGTGGATGAGGGTGCTTTAATGGTGGAAAAGGACATTTGGGAGATGTTAGAGTTTAAGGGGTGATGTTGTGGGGTTTGTGGATGGCTTTGCTGGGTTTACGGGGTGGTTTAGGACTGGTTTTGGATCTGTTTTTTGGGAGCTTTTCGGTGGTATTTTTGGGTGGTTAAAATGGATTCTATGTGGTTGGTTCTTGGCATTGACAAATACATCACATAGAAGGTAAGGAGCCACAACATATTCCAACGCAGTGGCCGCTTGTGTCAAAAAGGGGCAAGCCTTGAAATCCTGGGGCCGAGCCAACAGTCGTTTGTAAAACAGGATGCTGTATTTTAACCGCTCTAGATAACGCATACCTATCCAGACCCGAAATCACACTAGGTAAGTATGATTTCGATAGTACTCCATCGGCTGCGGCACCAACTCCGAAAACGTTTTCACCGCTATAAACCTTTTTTGACGATGAAATTATAGGGTTAATGTTCAGGTCATGATATATCCTAAGGACGACAATATTTATATTTGGAAATGCATACACTAGAACAACATGATTGCTTATTGAACCCCCGGCCTCACATTTTTAGAGTTAGTCACCGCGATTGATTTGGCACCAATGAAGAAGTGGTGGCACGCAAGAAAGTGTGTTTTAGTAACAACTGTGCCACTACAACACTTGACATTTCCATACTTTTTTATGTAAACACTAACAATGGAAATTTTCACACAATTGTATAAATTTCTTGAATCGTCACAAATAGCTTCAGTACACATTAATCGTTTGAAAAGTTTAAACATTGTTAGACGCTTAAAGAATGTTAAATGTTTAGGTGGGAAGTCTATATTATATATTATGTTAAAATTTGGGTTGACAAATTTGAAGAAGATTAAATGTTTGGGTGGGTAAATTTTGAACCATTTATATTCATTGGTTACCTGTGCGTGATTCAGTTGGAGTTAATTTTCTCACGTTTTATTATTCTATTACAGTTACTATTATTATTATTATTATTATTATTTACTATTATTATTATTTTATCATTTTAGCACATTTTACCGGTTTACGCACTCACATCGCATTTATCTTCGCCTAATTAAATAATAATTTTATTTACTGTGGATTTTCGAAATATTATTGCACGGCTATTACAACGCCATTTTTATTATCTGAGCACTAATAATTGCATATTTTATATTAAGTAATATTTTAACACAAGTTATTTAAATAAGTCTTTTATTTAAATGTAGTAGCCAATCAACTCATATTATTTTCGGATCAATTCACAATACCAGTCCACATTTTAATTTACCTGGTATCATTTTAATTTACCAGCCCAACTTAATTCACCCCAGGCCAAATAATTAACCAACACTTCGGACTAGCCCATTCATTTAATACCAGTCCAATAATGACCAGCCCACATTTTTCAGATCAGCCCACAACCCAAATCCTACCCAGTCCAAAAAATGGACCCGACCCGTTTCTTAATTGAAGAAAACAGGTAGGGTTCCTCCCCCCCCCCCTTTTTTATTTTCCTCCGCCGCTCCCTTCGCTCCTCTCTCTCTCTTCTCATTCATCATCTTCGTCTCTCCCTTTCCCTTTCCTCCTCCCTTCTCCCTCTTCCTCGCACCCCGCTCCTCTCCACTTACCCCTGTCCCCCACCACCGCCGTTTCCTTTTCATCGTCACCCCACCACGCCGCACTTAACTCCAACCACGCCGCTCCCCCCATTTCCGATTGTCTCCCCTCACGTTCCACCCCACCTCGTTTTGTCCCCCCCCCCGCTCCTCTCTCTCTCTCTCCTTCTTCATCAGAAACCCTAAACCCACCCTATAAATAATTGTGGAGTGGAATCGATTAAGGGGGACGGTGGGGATTCAGAAAATTCCCCAAGAATTGAAACCTTAAAATCGTTGAAATCCCCCTAAGAACAAGTCGTTTTTTTTACGGCAGAAATCCTCTAGAAATTAAAGGAAATTCGGAGAAATCGCAGAAATTTCCCATATAAGACATTAATTCTTTAGCTGTACTGTTCGATATCAAGTCAAAATCCACACCTTTTGTTCTGTTTCGTCCTTAGCATCTGTCTAGATTCGAAGGGTATGCAAATTCGGGGTTTTTAGTGTTTTGAAATAGATTTGAAGTGTTCGAGGTGGATCGAAAACTCGAAGCCTCATTTCGCTGCACCCGAAGAAGGTAAATACTCCTCCTTTTATTTAATTTTGGCAATTATTGCGTTTAGCATGTGCGTTGGTCAGTTATTATATGTTCATTTCAGTTCTCTGTTTGATGTATATGTGTCGATAGCTATGTCCTTTCAGTCTTATGTTAGCTTTGCTTAGTCTCTTAAGATGAGTTAGCTTAGTTAATCTGTATGTACTAGGTGTTTGTTAAAATGGGATTTGCAAATGATTTATGCACAGTGAGATATCATGTGATCCCCCTTTCTTCATCTCTGTTCATCTATGCTTAATAAAGTGGTCCCGAAATCCTTCGAATTGTTTCACACTTGGATGTTGGTTTGATTAACAGTTAGCTTTGATTCAGCCCCTGCATTTCTTTAAAAAATCTTACTCTATCTACGTTCCGTGTGCATCACATTGTATGTCATTATCCACATCATGTCTTCATTCATGAAGCTCCTATTTCCTGTTAATGACATAGCCATGTTCCATGACTCACCACATGATTCCCTGTAGTTCAAGATTTCTTCTTCCCGTATGCTTGAAAGACTTTCCTGTTTGTTTAACTAATATACATTTGGTTAAGTATAATTTCCCTGTGATATATATATGTGTTTTGTAACTTATAATCAGTTGTTTAAAGGGGGGCAGTTAGTGGTTATGTTTGAGTAGCAGATAAATTTGAATCATTCAAATTCCTATGAATTGTGGTTATTTGGTGTTTGCTATGAAATATTACTACTTTGATAAGATAAAATGACCATCATGTTTACACACATATTGCTGTCCTGTATGCTGCAATGATTTTCGACTATACTTGTTTAATTTCTTTTCTTACTGCTTGTTCAATAACTGTTAAGTAGTTATAGGCAGTCCTGATTAATTTAAAATCACTAAATCATTACTCCAATTGATAAATGTCTTGTGAAATATTGAAGTGCTCTCCCCTGCCATTTTGAAATCCTGTAGCTTTCAGCTAGCTTTAATTAGTGTCATCTCTGTCTGGAACCTATGATTTTGAATAGGTTTTACTTTCACAAACTAATCTCAGGCATGCTAATTCTGTGTTTGCTACTGCTTATGTTCTGTAATTATATATTTCATTTGACTCCTTTAAATAGTATGAATATGGAAAAGGATCATATCCTTTACTAACCTGTAAGCAACTAGTTAATATCATATAAATCTCAAATGGTTAGCCTGTGATTTTTCCTGTCTACCTACCTATTGGGGTGTTTCTCATTATGTACTCTTGCTTTGCAATGTGCAAGATGTTTGATTATGTATATTTATGCATATTATTAATATAGTTTCACTGAAGCACATTAATGAGGAGGGTAGTTAAATCATATTAAGGAGTTTGAATGCTTCAATTTTCAATTTCCAGTAATTCACTTGGCTCAATGCATTATTAAAAAAAATGATACTCAGTGCTTGGCTCGGTTGGTTGTGAAGTATACAGATTGTAAAAATGTTTAGTTTCTTCCTTAGTTTTATTTTAGTTTGTGATGAAATCCATTGAAGTTTGATCATGGCAACTGAGTATCTAAAATGATCAGTCCTAAAATATGAACTGCAATGTATTGGCAGACCCCTGCTACTTACCCCTTCCCTCTTTGCTATTATGCTACTGCTGTATGATATACATGGGTTATACACAGTGTATACACCATCTGTTTGAAGGTACATCTTACGTGTTTGATATTCTTCATTTGATCATATTCTAATCCTCTTTCTTTCCATTTTTATGCATGACCGCCTCGCACGAGTCTGAGGGACTCGATTTCATCCGCTTTCGGCGTTGGGCTAAAAGCCCAATACAGCTTTCCTCTTGTGTCATTGATGTGGCGTGATTTTATGCCACAATCGATGCTTTTTAACTATAAGTTTTACTTGTTTTTAAGCAAGTCTATGTCATTTTACGTAGTTTTTGTCATGTTTCAGGTAATACGAGGTCCCTAGAGCCTAAGTGTGGAAAACAAGCAAAAAAGTTGCAAAACTGGAATTTACTGGAGGTTCTGGAAAATATCGTGGAAAAATACTCTGCGCGATCGCGTAGAGTACCCACGCGATCGCGCCCACGCGGGAAATGTACTCCACGCGATCGCGCAAAGAACCCACGCGATCGCGGTAAAAAAAAAAAAAAAAAAAGAGAAATTACTCTACGCGATCGCGCCACATCACCACGCGATCGCGCCACATCACCACGCGATCGCGCAGAGGCGCGTTTTCAGTTTTCAAAACAGAGTAAAGAAAGGAAAAACGGTAGAAACCCATCATTTCCTTCACTTTTTCTCGAAAATTCTCTCAATTTTCTCTCAAATTCAACTTCAATTTTTAAGAAGAATTCTTCAACTTGCAACCACAAGGTATGTGATTCTTTCATTGTCTTGATCCTAGGGTTGTTTTTATCATCTTTCCATGTTAGAAATTGTGAAAGAAAAATTTTCTTCCACTTGTTTAAGCTTGAATATATGATAAAATTGTTGAATTTCTTGTTATATAAATGGTTGTTTGTTGTTGAGTGATGTGAGTTGAGAGATGGGTGCTGATATATGAAAAAAAAAAAATGGGGCAAAATACGTGCTTAAAATCATTGAATTGAAGCCCCAAAAATGATGCCCATAACCTGTTTGTGAAAATGTTTCTGAGAATCTGAAATGACTCAGCGCGATCGCGCTGATAATAGACGCGATCGCGCTGAATAAATGGCTCAAATTTGCGCGATCGCGCCAGTTCCTTGCGCGATAGTGCTAAAGGAATATCTCAAATTGGCGCGATCGCGCTGAAGGAAAAATGGCAGTGCCCAAACAGAATGCTCGCGCAGAGCTGCTCAAAACTTGGGGGACCAATTTCCTTAACCCAACTCCTCATTATACATCATTGTAGGTGTTCATATGCGTTGTGTTTGTTTTGTAGGTACTTAAACTTTAAAAAATTCCTGAACAAAATGATGAGCATTCTGAGGAGTGTATGCGGCGCACAACATGAAGAGGAGGAAAATGAGGACGATTTTGTCCTGCCAGAGCCCAGCAGTTTTGATAACGTCCAAATCCACCCTATTAATTAGAATGGGCACGGTCGTATGCAAGTATATTTACCCAACTATGAGTCGGGGTCGAATCCCACAGAGAACAATATGTAGGCGATTAGGAAAAGTAGGAATTTTCACCAACTACGCTAAAGCCAAACGATGGATAATATTTTGGTTTTGTTTGAGAGAAAATTATAACTAATGCAAAAATGTAAACTAACCTAGAAAGCAAGTAAAATGATCAATGGCCACAAGCATGGATACAAGGGAGACTGCGCTCAAGTAACGATCCAATGTATTTCATGATTTACAAACAATGGTGAATTTATATTACTTAGCCTCGGATAATGACTCTAAATTAGCTTCTTCCGAAGACTAACTAGACTACCTAATTGAATATCCCTAAAGCAATTAGGAGCATTAAGAACACCCGAATATGGCTACAAGTGGTGTCGCCTATTCCTAGGTCGATTTCCATTAGATTAGGGTTAACGCCCCAAATTCTTGTTAATTAATCTTTCCCAATCCCGAGTTTGCCTCTTCTAAGTTTAAACCGAAATAAATGGGCAAGTCTTAGGGTTAGCTACTCCCTTAAGAATCATTCAAAATGAGATTAATTAAAGAAACAATAACTCACTTCATTAGGAATAAAATCATTCAACACATAAGCAAAACAAGAGATTCAATCCAAACTTTAATCAAGAATATTTCCATAAACGAAATTCAAGTATTGAAATGAAATACTACACACATAAATATTTAATACCAAACAAGAAATTGAAGAAAGGATTAAGAATATCTCATTAAAGTGCTTCCAATCTTCTCCTCCAATGTATTGGTGTGAAACCCTAGTCTCCAAGGACTTGTGTTGAGCCAAAGATAATCTGATATTTTGCCCTAGTTTTCTATTTATATGAACTGGGATGGAAGAAATCGTCAAAATCCGAGTTCTGGTCGAAATTGCCGAAAATCCTTCATCGCGATCGCGCCATGTGTCTGCGCGATCGCGTGGATGACGTCAGCTTCCACTGCTCCCTTCATCGCGATCGCGTGTCGATACTGTGCGATCGCGTGGAATTAACAACGCGCGTAGGCGCGATCGCGTTAAATTCCAGCGCGATCGCGTGGAGTACATTTCCCGCGTGGGCGCGATCGCGTGGGTACTCTGCGCGATCGCGCAGAGTATTTTTCCACGATATTTTCCAGAACCTCCAGTAAATTCCAGTTTTGCAACTTTTTTGCTTGTTTTCCACACTTAGGCTCTAGGGACCTCGTATTACCTGAAACATGACAAAAACTACGTAAAATGACATAGACTTGCTTAAAAACAAGTAAAACTTATAGTTAAAAAGCATCGATTGTGGCATAAAATCACGCCACATCAGTCATCCCACCTGCAGCAAAGTAAAAAAATAGATTCTGGGCCAAGCCCAACTCCCATATCAACAGCAATCCGAATGGGCTGAGCCCATTTAGCCTTATTTATGATTTTGTTTTATATATATATATATATATTTTTTTTTTAAACTTGTATATTATTTGACTAACACTCCTCATATTTTGTTTTCTCTTAGCTTAGGTGATCTATTGGAAATTAGTATGGATAATCTAGTAATGGGTAGTTAGCTTAAAAAAGACTAATAATCAATCCTACGAGTTTATTCTCTCCTCTATGTCAAAATTACTTATAATGTCTAATATTATTTCATTGAGAATAACGGACTTGCGAAAAGCACGACTATATATATTTCGAGTCAAGAGGAACATTATTTCATTCTTATTATTTTAGGGATTTCAAAATGTTGCTAATAGTACAAGTACAAAATTCAAGTATAAAGAGTTCTTCGTGTTCGAATCAATCATCAGATCTTAGCGAAACACGATTAATAAGTAAAAATGAAAGTAAAGGGAACTTTCATTAGCTATTTTCGTATTTTTTTACTCTTTAAAATCAATCAATATTCCGGCATTTCAATTACTCATTAGACATCGCACAAACTCACATTTGTTTCTACTTATATACTTTATGCATCTTATTTAAAAATAGTATTATTATTATTAATCTTTGCAACATTTATAAGTTTATTTCTTTTTTAAAAAGGCATTTCAGATTTTATTTTTTCCATGCGAACCACATTTTTACAAATCTTTCTAAAAATAGCATTTTATTTAATGTCTTAGTCGTATCATAAGTTTTAAATAGCAGTCGAAGCCTCATTTTCATGCAAATTATCATATTTTCTATCGGTCTCGTTCTAAATAACATATCTTATCTAAAGCCTTAGCAACCTTTATAAATATTATTCTAAATAAAATTATTACTTTTTTCTTAAACTTTAGCAACATTTCTTAAACCCTTTTTCTTTCCTCAAAATTTAAAGCACCTTATATTTAACCTTAATTAATTAACCCAAGTTGGTCGGATAACCGTAAGTTAACGGATTCTAAAGGATGCCTAACCCCTTCCCTTTAGGATAATATAGAGCCCTTACCTAGAATCACACTGGTTAAGCAGACTATTAATTGAGGTTTAGTTTAACTTTCCCTTAGTTAACATCTAGGTGTCCTAATTCACCGTTAAATTAATTAGGTGGCGACTCCTCAAACAAAATAAATGGGAATCACCAATACGTCGTACCTTCAAATCCGAACTCGGGTTAAAAGGGGGTGTGACATGGTGGTCTATTGGTGTAATAGCAATCATTTCTTTTATCGGTTACATTTATAACTTAATAAGTAGAGAAATAAATAGGAACTGTTTTCTAGAAGATCCCAGCTTTGGCATTTTGGTGGTTTTCCTTTTCTTTTCTCGATTTTGTATACTTTCCAGGTAAAGCGGTGTAATAGGCCCTAACTTATTCTGTTTTACTGTTTCTCCTTGTAATCTTTCAAAACAGACTGCTGCCTTACAAACAGTGATGCACATGTGGCTGGCGGCTCGGAAGATGGCTATATTTACTTCTGGGATCTGATTGATGCGTCAGTTGTGTCCAGCTTCCGAGCGCATGATTTAGTGGTAAAGTATTTATGCATCTAGCAGACTAGCTACACAATATGATCAATAACCTGGAGGATCCCCAATAGCTATTTAATCCCAAACCTGATTAGTTAGGAAATACCAATTTAATCTCCTGATTTGGGTTTATTCTATTCTTTTGCGCTATTTACTTCTGTTACACCAGATAGCCTTCTATCTCACCTTCATCGTAATCATGCACTTCTAGTAAAATTTGTAGAGCCCATTAGAAGATTACTGTTTCTTTAGATAATTCAAATCACAGTATAATATTGTCTGAGATTAGCTTAAATGGAAATATATGATCGGTGAGGATTCATAACCAGTCCAAACTTGAGTTTGGGATTGAGGCATAGTTGTAGTTGTTGTTGTAATTGCTCAAACCACCAAAGCACCTTCCAATAACATCCCAGTTGTTTCAAAATATAAACTTTGTCACTAGCTAAAGAGAAGAGGAAGTCATTTGTAGTTTTTTCTTATTTTTTGTAATGGATTTAGGAGTTCAAAAGTTTAAAATAATTGAGTAAGGCAATTATTGAAATTTTGACAAGAGCCTATTTAGTCTGCTTCAGTAAGATATTGTTGACGATTTAGATATTTCTACTCAAGCTATTCTTACCGAAACAGGTAAAAGTGTTCAACATTCTAAGGTAGACCACCCACTAAGAAAAGAATAGAGAAGGGTCAAATTTAAAAAAAAAGGAAAAAGGCTTTAGAGATAGAAGTTTTTACTTTTTGTTTGTTTCCAATGTTCTTTATCCAATATGTGCTTGCAGATAGGCCTCTAAATCTATTTGCCCCTACATATAGCCCTCAGTTAGCTCCATTTCAAACTGTTAGCATTCTTATGAAACAGTATTCAGTTGCAGCATGCTGTGTATTATGGACTGACTGTATTATGGATTGTGTTAGCCTCTTCTTACTTTCCTTTGGAATTGTTTTCTGGTTGACAAGTAAATAAGTTGTTATAGTCTAAAAATGGTACAAACCCACATACTGAAGCAAAAAGAAAATCCCTTCTGGCCAACGACGAAATATAATCATGCATTACTGCTCTCTTAACCTTTTCACTAGTCTAGTATATTCAAGTTCAGTCTGATGATTTATTGATCCCATGGTAGAAGCTTTCTGACCTAAAGAAGAAAAATTAATGGTAACTTTGTGCATAAGATTTTCAGGTGTTACATGTTCACTCATCTATCAAGTGCTCCAACATGCATAGGAATGATACAAAACTTAACAAATAGGGGATAATTTTAATGTATGAAGAGATCAAATAGTTGCTTCTCCCTTGCAGGTAACTAGCGTAAGTTATCACCCGAAAGAAAGCTGCATGATAACTTCTTCTGTAGATAGCACAGTCCGAGTTTGGAAAGCATGAGATAGGGAATCAAAAGGCATCTGATCTTTTCCTGATAAGCATACACGAAGGTTGTGTGCTCGAATCAAACCAACAGTCTACGAGAGAATACCGCTCACTCAGTCGAGCATGAGAATCATGGCAAAGCTAATACCTCAATGTTTTGTGGATGTTTACCAATGTTGAAGTAGTTTAATGTTGTTTTGATGTTTGCGAAGGTTGAAGTAGCTTAATTAATGTCTCTTGTGAATGTTTGATTGACGTTTTTATTCAACTTTAAAGTAGTTTCGAATTGAATTTGATGTTTTGGTGGTTGTAATATATGTGTTGTAATAGTAGCTTATTGCTTTATGTATTTATAGTAGTTTGGTGTATTGTTGGCAGCTATTTGAGTTCGTTTTAGTTGAAAGTAAAATTATTTTCATCTTGACAGGGAGGCAGCTGGAATAACAGGTAGGTGCTACAATTTTTTTTTGCAGAATATCGACCTCATGAGGTCGGTTTTCTGGAAAATTTTCCCAGAAATTGCAAATTACCGACCTCATGAGGTCGGTTTTCTGCAAAATTATTCAACATATGGCTAATTACCGACCTCATGAGGTCGGTAAAGTTTTTAGCCGGGTATTAATTAAATAAATTACCGACCTCATGAGGTCGGTTTTATGCAAAATATATCATATATTCATATAAATTACCGACCTGAGGAGGTCGGTAAACTCATATGATTATATAATTAATATAATTTACCGACCTAATGAGGTCGATATTTTATTTAATTAATACTCGGCAAAAAAACATTACCGACCTCATGAGGTCGGTTTTTTGCGACCTCATGAGGTCGGTAATAATTCCGACCCACTATTTTCCGACCTGATTTTGAGGTCGGTTTTTGGCCAAAACCGACCTCATGAGGTCAGAAATAGCCATTTTTTTAGGTCGGTAAAACCTGTTTTTTTAGTAGTGCAAACCAAATGACCCCTACTGTTTCAATACAAAATTCAGTCAATCTTTATGGTTACGTATACTGATCCCATCTCATTGAAGCCTTCATATCATATCTCTACACAGGAGTATCAAAGATTACCTTAATAAAACGGAACAAAGAAAATACTCTAGAATCAAATATCACATACGTAGTTAGTAAAGAAAAAGTTAAAATTAAAAACACAGATTAATTTTATAATTAGAAAATACTGTAAATTTAATAGGAAGGCATAAATTGCCGCCGGCATCTAGTTTTAGCCAAAAAGGTGAGCGGAGGGGTATTATTGAAAAAATTGATGGATAAAGGGTATATTTACACCTTACGTATAGTGCAGGATAGACAAACTTACTGAGGTGGACAATTTAGTGACAACCATGATTCAAATGGCAATATAATAACTTAATTCAACGCAATTATCGTGTTTAGATAAATCTACCTATATTTTATATAATCTTATATTTATTCAACATAAAAAATGACAACTGATCTATATCTATATATAATATAAAACTAGGCATAGACAAGATGATGTGGCACCTCTCTATGCCCACCATTAATATTTATCTTTTTTCTCATTCTTTTAACATTTTTTTCATCATTTTTCTCATTGACTATATTTAAAAGCCTATGTTAAAACAATATAAATTATATCAAATAATAAATGAAAATAATGAAGAGTGGTAGCGTGGACGTTACTTACAAAATGAAGACCCAAAATGATACGTAATAAAGTGTCTTGGATGAATTCATCTTGCAATAAAGAATTTAATTCCTAAAATTCCTTTTCTGCTTTCTATTTCTTCCTGAATGACTCTTAGAATTCAATCCACGTTTTTATTCATCCAATCGGTATAATTCTTAATTTCAGTTTTCAATTGTGCATAAATGATACAATAAATTAAGAAGAACAACTATAAAAGGATGAGAAATACAGAAATAGGGACAGTCCATTGCTGTGGTGAGGCTAATGTTCAAAAATTGTTAGACACTTACAGGGATTTTTTTGTTCCTCTATTTTTGAAATTTTCTTTCATTTTTCAAATTCGGCCGACTAATGAGTAGTGTTTAGATGTGCAGGATATAAAAGAGGAGAGAACTCAACACGATAAAATAACAGTGATTTTAACGGGGGAAAAAAGACAGCATGCGGCCATGAATGTTATTATATGTTTAATTGTTTTTAGGTGAGACTCCAAGTAAACCTATTCTTCTAGATAATTCAGTTTTACTATTTCTATTAGCAATGTGATTGATGCTATGGAAATAGCAGGTTTCAATCTAACAAGAGAGATGCAGTCAGAGATAATGCAAACTGATGGAGGCAAACGAGAAATGATAAAGATATGAATAGTCTTTTGGCAATTTGTGCCTAATGATGAAGCATAAACATAGAAAGATTGCAGAAACATAATTTTGATTTGGTTTGTAATAATTTAATTAATTGTTGAAAAATAGCTATGGATTGAAGTTACAAATTACTTTATTTAGATTACGTGAGAAAAAACTAACAATTATCTTTAGTTTTTGCAAAGATCTACTTTTGGTTATGAATAAAATTTATGTTTCTTCTTTTTCAATAAAATTTTCAAAATATGAAATTGCTAATTCTTATAGATATCTTTTCGCGCGGGCTAGTGTATAAAATTATACTAAAGCAACCATGCAGGTCTATAACATTATATAAATTCTTACTAACCTTTTTTCACTTTTGTTTTTAAATCATCCAAATGCTTTTCCAATTTGTGTGTTAAATCATCCAAATGAAAATAAATTAGGAATTATATCAGAATAATAATCTATGCACTAAACGTCAAATCAAGAAAAGCTTTTAAAAATTTGTGCAACTATTTTCTTTTTCTTTCTTTGACAATCCATACCAAAAGTCATACATCAGAGTAATAAACCATGTAGTTTGATTTTTAAAGAGATCGAACCTTGGCAGTATAATTTTTGTCTTAGTGCATCAAGAAGAGAAAGAAATTTATTATAATCCCCTGGAATAAAATTGACTATTTCTTACTATCATCCAAGTGATTAGTGATTAGTGATTTCACTTGTGTGCAATTTTTTTCTTTAGCACGTTTGAGATACATTTTCCAAAGAAGTAAAATAATCGCAGCCTCATAATATTCTATTTTGGATAAATTTCCAGTAACACTTCTTTCTATAATTGAACAAATAAGAAGGCTAGACCACTTTGTTACCCCCGGAATTTCGACACTTTGTTCATTGACAATTTAGAATTGTAGAATGACTAAAAAAGGGCATATTAGAAATAAAAAGTAAAAGTCTATCAAAGTACAACACATCTTGCAGCTATATACAGAACGAGTGTATATGTCTGCGCAAATTAGAAAAAAAACGATGAAATTTGGAAATCAGCTTTCTTTTCATATTTAATGGAGATAGTTTAAATTGAAATAAATCTATATATGCATATTTTTATTAGAGTTAAAGCTTAGATGGACAATATGTAAAATTAGAAACTTTTTTTAATAATATATATGTATGTAACTATAGCCTTTTAATCGTTGACTAATACTTATTGAAAAACGGTACACAGACATATTTCGATATATCACACGCATATTTCTATACATACCTGATACATATATACATTGATTTCTACAACTCTTCATTAGATAGTAAAACTTTTGTTCTTTAATTTTTTTTTTTATTCTATTCAAACAATAGAAAACATAATACTCCCTCTGTTTCAATTTATATGAATCTATTTCCTTTTTAGTACGTGCCAAATGAATGACCTCTTTCCTAATTTGGAAACAAATTCACTTTATGAATGATTTCCAGCCACACAAATATTCAAGACTTATTTTAAACCACAAGTTTCAAAAGTCTTTCCTCTTCCTTAAATGTCGTTCTCAGTCAAATAGGTTCACATAAATTGAAACGGAGAGAGTATAAAATATAAAACCTATAAATATGAAGAAAAATGGGAAACATGACATCCTAAGTCGTGGTGTCTTCTCTTATTTGTTTTCCATTCTCATTTTTATAAAATTGTTTTTCTATACTCTTTAATAAACCCCGTTTCTCTCATACTCCATAAATGCTATAAATGAAAGATCAAGTAACACAATTGAGGGGAAAAAGTAGATGAAATCTAGTAAAGGAAGTAAAAAGTAGAAATTTTATTTTACATTACTGACCATTTTATAGTTTTATAAAGTTCTCGGATAATAGTTCTCTCAATTGGGGAATATAAGTCACACTAACTTTATAGGGAAAAATTATGTAAAATAAAATTTCTCGTCTTCGCTTCCTATTTAAATGCTGAAGTTCGTAAATAATATGAAGTATGTATTAAGTTTTGGCAATAAAGCACTAAAATTATCTCTCTTTAATTAACATATTTGAAAGATAGAACTTTATTAATTATCGAAATATTGATTGTAAGTTATTTTTGAATGCATGGATGGACAGTGAGTAAAATGCACTTACCATCCTCATCACAAAAAAAATGCACTTACCATTCATAGGGGCTTCATATAAAAAATGTCTTTTAAAACTCGTTTTTTAGCTTATTCCCTTCGGTAAGAAAAACGAGTAATGGTAAATCAAATGTTTTTGTCTAAATTACCTTAAATACATGAGGCCTGGCAGTTGGGAGTAATAGAGTATTATAACTCTTCATCTTTAATCACCGTTCCCACACCCCTGTTCCGCGTTCAAACAGCGGCAAGTCTCTTGCTAACAGATATATAGTCACCTGTCTGACGCCTAACTTATTGTATACCACAATTCTGGCGACTTTCCCTGGCAGAAAAAAGAAAAAGAAAAAAACAGAGTCTACGAAAAGTTACAGAGCCACATTGAAATAAGGTTTAATTAACTGCTAGTACTGATCAACAATAAATATGCAAAAGGGGAAAAAGACATCGTTCAAAAATTCTATCAAACGGCAAAAACGCCTGTCTTTTCAATTTCTCCATTTGAGGGTATCGTATATAGAGAGACTTAAAGAACGCGTGACGATGGAGGTTGACACTGACAGGATGATCATCGACTTGCAAGTTCGCTACATTCTACTGCCCCTTTGAAGGCGCTAACAAATTATAAAAGTCACATCTTTAGATTTCACTTAATCCTTTTTCTGCTTATTCAAAATAGAGAAATAAAGAGTAACAAATCTTAATTTAAGATTAATTAGTAAAAAGGGAAGTGTATATGAAAGTTACACTACAACAAAAGAGGCTTTTAGTGGCAATATATTTTTCTTTTAGCGACAATAGTTTTTGCCACAAAAACATTTACCAGCAATTGGTTAATGACATTAGATCCAAGGTCGCTAAAGCGTTTAGTATCATTTATTGTTAGGGCTAAAGTTTGGTATTGCTGGTAATAATTGATTCTAGAATATAATTAGCGGCAATTAAGTTATTGCTGCAAATTAATTGCCGCTAAAAGCATATTTTGTTGTAGTGTTAAAATCAAATTGGTATCGCGCATGTAATGATAATCAACAACCTTCAAGACGGAAGTGTGACTTTCAGAGTCAAACCTTGTAAATGCTAATCTCCATTGCAAACCTAAAATAATTCGCAGCAATTTCAATCCATGAATAGAATGATATTATGTATAAAAATGTAACATAAAAGTGTGTATGCAAAGATGTTAAGAAAAGAGTGACATGGAGAAAGTTTTAACCTGAATTTTGAGGGGAGATGGTTAAAAGTTGCTTTCACTGATCCAATTTAAATGAATATTAAATGGGGCAATAAGTAACCATTTACATAGGAAGAGGAAATTGTCAAGCAAACGGACCGGATGCACCTCTTCGTTAATGAGGCAACGGTTCATTGTTTAAATGAGTGTCTTTTTTTTTTTTTTTTTTTGGGCTTTTACTATGAATTGAAGTAAAGAATGATGGGAGTAACATCCAAAAAATAAGGAAAAAGATAAATCAAAATCCTGGCTCAGGAGAGTGCCACATCACCGGAATCATGTTCCGGCTTTATATAGATTGAGAAAATTAAAATAATGGGAGAGTTTAAGCTTGTGAATAACCTTTATTAAAAAAATAATATGTACATTAATTGAAAACTCAATGTAGAGAATAAATTTCTTACCATCAAACAGTCAAATCAGGGTATCTTAAGGTAATATGTCAAATTCCCAAAAAATAATTACAGAAATTCAAGAACACAATTGATATTAGAGTCTATAATGCCTTGATAAATTTACTTTCGGTTTTCCAACCCCAGGTCCTAAAACAGAATGAAACAAAACAGAAGAGAATACGATCAATTGATAATCATAATTACATGTTGATGAATCAATAAAAATCAAAACAAAGTAAATAAAATTATTACATCTCCCAAATAGGATCAGATATAGAAAAACAAAACTGCATCTGAAAGTAATTATTATCAGAAAAAATATCATATATTTGAATTACCCGAGCAAATAAGATTACATCAAAATAATGATATTCCAAGCCAAAAAGTTACAAAAAGATAAAAGGATAATATTCCAAACCTGGCATAAGAAATACTATTTTGTCTCTGAATAACTTTTCACCTTACTATCATAGTACTATGAAAATGAGGTACCTTTTATTTTCCATGTACATACACTATTTCATTTTATAATTTGAAAGATTTTGATTTTCCATCCAAACGTTAATATTCGAAGCTTTGGATATTTGGAGTTCTTTAGTGAGAAAAACACAGTCCGAAGTCTTCGATTGTATAGAGTACAAAGAGCTTAATTTCCAATGATAATCCAACAGGCTTTTCAAAATGTGATTGCAAGAATCAAAACATATTTCCAACACCCATCACAGAGAAATTTGATGGGACAACAAAAAAAAAAAAAAACTTCTAAAGTGAAGCAACACACAATTGCATCTACCCTTCTAACTTTTAATAACTATAGCGTCCAAACCCGCTTGTCCGCATTTAGATAGTTGCACCAAGTACATACTATCTTCCACCAGCATATTATTATTCAATTTCTAACCTAATATAACACAGTTTCTTCTAATAATAAGATAGAGGACAATGGGAGGGGTTGTCGGTTGCCGCCATTGGCATCAGCTACCATCAAATTTCTAGTCCAGGTCAATGGTAACACCATTTTACCACTTCTGTTGATGAGCTTATGTTATGCAGAAACTTATGTTCAGATTCTCCCTAACTTCTAGGATAAAAATTAAGCATCACAGATAATGAAATACTGGGAAAAGATCGGTGCTTAGTCAAGCCAAAAATATTATTATGGGTTGCAAATTATCAGGATAGTCATCTACTATGTCTTCGCAAGAAAACCCTGTTACTACAAACAAATGCTCGTTACTAGTCTGTCTATTACACGTAGGGTTGGTGTGCTGTTGGCGTTCCGCTGCCAGCATAATTGACATAACTAGATGGAACAGAAGGTGTATAAAAACGTGCATTAATTCTCTCATCTGCTGTTGGCAATGTGGCGCCTGCATAACTGCCATAACTGGATGGCGGGGGAGCTGTATAAGTATTTGCAGTAATGCCCTCATCAGCTGGACAATAATATGATGTCTGCTCATGGGATTGCTGGGGATATGCGGCTTGACTTGGAGGTCGATAATCATGAGATGTACTGACATAAGCGTACTTATTGGGCAATCCTGAATAAGTTGCTCTCTCAACAAAAGCAGAGGGGACCTGTCTGCTTGGATTATTAGCAATCGCAATTAAAGCAGACACGGGCTGTCTGCTAGGAACGTTAGCATGTCTGGTAGATCCATACGGTTGTGGTCTCTTGAATTTCTGGTGTTTACCTGATCCAGAATGTCTTTTCTTATCATTAGACTTGTCTTTGTCATTAGAAATGGCTTTCTCCAGCTGAGCAACCCTTCTCTGTAGTGGCTCAAGCCGATATTCTGCAAGAGAGTTTGCTAAATAAGAGATAAGATATGTCAAACTTCCCTTTTGCCTCTCTTTTTTCATTTTTGATACACAAGTTACAAGTAACAAGTTGGACTTGGTGATATTTCATTGTCAAACCTCAGAAAGAAGCAAATTCATATGTACATTCAAGTATTTTTTTATGATGACCGAGAAAACCATCTGGAGCCGACCCCTTGGGCCAACAGAAGCCTTCGAAACTCGGGGATGATGGTCCCGCCCCTCTACTTTTCTCCACTTAAAAGTACCAGGGTTAGTTCGCTGGCTCATCGCTCGAACCTGTGACCAAAGGTACAAGTCCCTCAACCTTAGCCAATTGAGCTAATTCCTGGGGGTTCAGTAGATTCAAGAATTAAAGTCCCACTAAAATTAAAATAAAAGTGGAAGGGCCTCAAGCTGGTCATTATTTCGTCAGCCATGACCGCTATGCTTCAGGTTCGCCTTTGCTACTTCCAGGTACTTTTCTTTTTTTCTTACAACTTGTTCATTTCTAGATAATCTAATTCATTCCCTGATAAAAGTTACATGCGCAAATATGCTATTTTTACCTCTCAAATCCTAAGGCAAGCTGCTTCATATGGTTGTTCGACCTGTATTCATTAACCAGGCTTGCTACTGCATGAAAACTCTTAACTAAAATCTAAAAAAAAGCTTAAATTGAATCTTGCATTTATTTCTGAAAAAAGCATTCACATTCCATCCTATGTTTATCTCCATATTAAGCAATCAAGGACTAGGAATAAATTTGGCTTCACCTAGAGTGTTTATAGGTAAAACTCTAACCCACTCATTCCCAAGTTCCATTTCTTCAAATTCCCAATTTACTTGCACAATGTTAAAATAATTTAGGCAGAATGGCCTAATTGCCCCTTAAGGTTGCACCGGATTTTAACACCTCTAGGTAAAATAATTTAAGCAGAATGGGAACAACTTGCATTTTCCCCATTTTTAACACCTCTACTTGGTAAAAACATAACTAATAAACACTTCCGACCAAGTGTGCTCCTCAATCGTTGTGACAGGTCATATGTTTAGCCTTTTATTGTCTGACATGTGTATAACTTATGAGTTCCATGTTTCTTAAAATAATAATTTACAAAATTTCTACTCTTTTTCTTTCTTTTCCTTTTCATCATATCGCCATCAGGAGCCTCCAATTCCATAGAACCCCACCGTCGTTCCACCATCTCTCAGGCCTTCATTTGCCCTTCGTCACCATAAACCATCTAAAAGTACCCATAATAAACCCCTCTATTCCCTAATAGAATCATAATTTTCACACACTTTTTAAAGGTGATTTCCACGCACTTCTGCCGCATCAGTTATGTTATTACCACATAAGCACGATCAACGGTGAGAGACATTTAATAATAGTCATTTCATCATGTAGAGGTATTAAAATGAAAGAAATGGAAGCTGATAGGTTGGCTACAAAACCCAGTGCAAGTTTAGGGCGTTTAGACCACAGTGTTATCAAAAGCGAAAAGCGCAAAAAAGCTCTAAGGTCAGCTGGGGCTTTAAGCGCAAAATGCAAATAAAGTACGGGCTTTAATGAAAAAAGGCGCAATGGTGCAAAAATACAAATATATCTATGTTTAGTCCAAGACTAATAAGAATAAGCATGAATAACAAATATACGGACAAAGAAATTGTAAAAACATTATGATAAAGTGAAATATCAATTATCTAGTGTCACCTCTTCAAGAGAGGCTCATTGGCGAGGAAAAGTATGTCTTAGAGCCTTGATGATGACACTGAAGCGCACAAAAAGAGAGGCGAAGCGCTCAACATGTTTTGAGCCTCGCTTCAGGGATTAAGCGCGCTTGAAGCGCGCCTTTGACAACATTGTTAGACCATAATGCCAATAATTTATGGTTCAGTTATTTTGGTCTTCTTTATAAATCATTGTACACACATTTTTTGGCTACCCTGCTAGGTCATGCTAACAACATTGACCACACCCAAATCTTTGTTTTTCCAATATCTAGTGCATCAAATAGAGACCAGAATACATATCCTCGTACGTGCTTTGTTTTGCGGGGTGGGGGGATGAGGTGAGGGAGGTGGGGAGGAAAGGGGGCGACACAAAGGCACCCAAAAAATAGTTTCCTTTGCCTGATGTGCAGTAAGAATGCGCATAATAAGGATTGATCAATTGAAGAAAAGAAGCCGATAATCTAAACCCAGCGTTGTTTATAGGCAGTTCAAAGGATGACATAAATCATACAATTTTTACATGTTACTTCTGTAGCACAATTATAAACTTTTTTGAGCTCAAGGTAGAAAGCTGCAACAGTACTACCCAGGACAGTGACAGAGGCAATCATGAGTTAAGAGTTAGAAGAAATAGGGCAAAAAAAGAAAGTTGGCCTAAAAAGGATAGAGGGGCAGACCCATTAAGCATCGAACTATGCACCAGTGGCCCTTGGAGATTTTTTGATAATCAAAAAACAAAAAGAAGGGAGCTTGCCGAAGAACAACTCTATGCGTTTTTTTAAATAATTTGGCAGAGAGAAATAGGAAACTGTTTCAAAACAGTGACATCAATGTAACACCTATTTAAAAGTCTTCTTTTGTTTAATTTACTTCTTTTGGTGTAAAGAGAAAATGCCCATTTAGATAGACGGCTTGGCCACATAATATATATATGTGGATACTATTTAAATATCTTTCTGACATGGATTTTGGTGCTTTATTTCATGAAATTTCCATTGATTAACCGGAGAGTTGAAAAGTATTATACATAAAGTTCATGGTAACTTAAGACTACTGTTTTCTTCACTCTCAATATTAGATTACTTTTTGCAATCTAAGAACTAAATTAGCCTTGAGTATGCATATGACATATCTATATAATAAAGGGCAAAAGGCAGACCGGTGCACTAAGCTCCCGCTGTGCGCAGGGTCCAGCGAAGGGCCGGACAACAAGGGTCTATGTACGCAGCCTTACGCTGCATTTATTATACCGTATCTATATAATAAAGTACAAGTGGATTAATACTTGTAACAACCAATGACTTCATCTACCTATATCATCGATCATTGGAAGTTAACTGGGCATGCATGCAACTATCTTAACAGAAATACATGCTACCAAAGGGTCAAACTTAATAAATGCACAACAACCAAAGGATTAATTTGGCTAGCAGTACCTCTGCATTCCCCGAGTCACCTCCCTTCCCTTGTGCATTTCGTCTCAAGTCCTTCAAATAGCCTTCCAGGAGCGGGACAAGGGGAAATCTTTCAGTCAGCTCGAAAAGAATGAATAAAACAAGCAGCATCGATTAGCTTCTCATTATGAATCAACGCTTCAATGACATCTGCAAAGAAATAATAATAGAATTAAACATCATAAACGGTTGCATAATTGTTTGATGAAGTAAAATGGTTGCAAGTAACTATTAGATGCTTCATTGAACTATTCTTCGCAGAGTATACTACAAAGGTCCAATATCATCCAGCGAAACGAGCATCTCAAAAGAGATGATCTGGTCTCCAGACCGCATCAGGTCAGTTAAAAGAACACCAACCTAGCATTAGCCAAGAGAACGGCAGAGCTCAGGGTGCCTTCCTATTGTGAGCCACTGCAAGAACAACCTTGCAGAGCTCTTCTTCATCAAACTCTGAAGCAATCCTAAAAGTTGCAAGGAGCTGCAAAAATGCCTCAGTTTCCAATGAAGCTTGATTGGCAGCATCAGTGCCTGCAGTAGCCAACTTATGCTTCCATTCATCAGCAATGGCCTTGACTTGCTGCTTAATTCCAGGGTACAGAAGGTGATCAGCACCTGGTTTAGCCTTGGCCAACAAGGTGGCTATGGCTTCCATACAAACAAGGCAGGCTTGGCGCGAGCTTTGGATAGATTCATCATTAGAGTAGAAGAACTCAAGTGAAGCCAGTACCAAACGGACTGGTTCAGTTGCACCATCAAGGGCAACGGAGAGTTCCTCAGAAATTGAGGTCACGTTCTTTTTACTCTCTTCCATAATATAATGAATCCCTTTTGCATCCATCTGCTCACATAATTGTGTCAGTTCTGGTCGAGGTTTGACCTTACCAGAAACACCATCAGCATTTTCAGCAGCTTTGCCAGAGGATTTTACCTCTGAGCCAGTATGAAGTGCATTTGTTTCACCAAGAGAGCTGCTTACCTCAATGTCTTTGCTGTCCTCTACACCTGTATGTTCAAGAGATGCCACTTGAGGATCTCCCCATGCTGCAGCAATTGCAGACACTGCGGCATCTTTAAGTTCTTGCAAGTGATCCTACAAATTTTGTTCCCTTGCAGCGATATCTGCTTCTCGTGAAGAAATCAGCAGATGAGTATCAGATTCTTGTTCCTTAAAGGCCTTCTCTCTAATTTCCACTTCCAACGACTTGTTCAGTATTGCGGCCACTAGATTCCAGAAATGTCCTTCAATGTCCTTGAGTAAATCCTTATCTATGGAGGCATCTTCATGAGATTTAAGATCATTTAATGTCCACCAATTGTTCAATCAGGGATGGTACACTTTTGATCATCATAGGAAGATCTGTCTCAGCCATGATCACTCAAATATCTGGAATCACAGAGTTCATCAAAGAAATGAACTCAAATACTTAGCATACAATAAAATATCTCCTCAAGATCTGGGCACCAACACTATCCACCCCAATCCCAAGAAGAGCAAAAAGAAAGAATCCTTTGTCTAGTGTCCACTAGGCAAATTGTGCCACAATTGAGACAAGACAGACTGACTCATCCTGCGACCAAAATAGAGAAGAGAAAAAAGAAATAATGGCAGAAGTATCAATAGCCTATGTCGCTCAACTCTCGCAAAATGATGCCATGCAACTACTTACGAAGAACTCGACACGCAACCGGCTATACTTTTAAAGAGTCTGAATAACACAGTCATTAGGTCCTTTTGGCAAGTATTTCTAAGGTAAATACAGGTCCTTTTGGCAAGTGTTATAGCAATATTACGTTAATTAAGATGATATTTATTATGCACCATTAAATGAAGTGAATCCTAGATTCTTACCGTGTAAAGAAAATATTTAAGAGCTCACGCATAATTTACCATTTCCACAGGGTGAGCCAGCTGGGGGCCTGGTGATAGACAGCTGAACAGGCTTTTCATCCAAATACCAAATAATTTGTTTCATAAGGCAGTTTAGACGTTTTCTGAACTTAGAAGCTCTCTAAATCTCACATTTACCCCTACACTGATATGAAAGTCTCTAACCAGATCAAAACTTTAATATTGGCAAATACTGGACCCAACGTAAGTAAAACAACAAGTGACTAAGCCTTAATATCCACCACTTGGGGTTGCTATATACATCTTTTACTTATTATAAAACAACCTTAGCTATATCTGCATTAATTATGAGCTGTTTTAGGTCTTTAGAGACAACATCTCATCCCTATTAATTATCGCAGAACCAACAACCCGTGTATCGGGAAGGGCAACTGTCAACATAGGATATTGCAAATGACCTTGTCATTTTATCCTCTATACGACCTTTTCTTCATAGCCGTGGTATCTGGGCCAGCTTTCGCGCGCTTCAACTAATTCCTAAAAGTGTCTGTTGAATGTTTGTCCTGATTAACAAAATATTTTAAAAAATTGACCTTAACTTGAAAAAATCCGTTCGAAAGAACTTATTGCCCATCAGCCATAAGTTCTAGCTTTTGCCTATAATGTTGAACATGTGGTCAATTGAGCAGATTCACATTTTTTAAATTTCCTGAACATTGAGAAAACTCGTTATTTAACTTGGAACAAACATTGAAAATATGAACAAAATGAATGTAAATAGAAATCATTCAGTTTGAAGAAACCTATCGTTGAAGCGGGTCAAACCCGAAAGGTCGCCGGACCTCCGATTGGGAATCTTTATATCAGTGAAAGGAGAAGCACTTTGTCTATGGACTTGCTTATCTTGTTTTTTGATTTGGACTGAATATTTGGGCCTTATTTTGATCATTGATGTTTTATTGGGCTAATTTGAGCCCATTTTCAGCTCGCTAGCCAAATATAAATAAGCCTTCCCTTAAACTTATCAGGATATTTCATTTAGATACTAAAATTAAGTTTGGTTCCGATAAAATACCTTAACTCAATAACTCCTAATAAAGTGTTCCAATTAAACACATTCAGTTCAAATTTTAGAATTCTTTTTTACATGTGTTTTCATTCGTCTATTAGGTAATTAAATTAAACACATAAAATATGTCATCTCCTTTAATTATGCGCATTGACGTCTCAAGTAGAAAATGCATGGGTTGAGGTGAATGCTTGTAATTAAAGAAGAGGCATACTTTATGTGGTTAACTTAGCTATATATATAAACAGTAAAAATGGAAAAATTTGAGAGAACTCATTAATTAACATTGGAACAGGCAAAAAATATCAACAAAAAGAATTGTCTATATGGATATTTGCTTATCTTGTTTTCCGATATGGACTAAATAGTTGGGCGTAATTGATCATTTGATGTTTTATTAGGGCAATTTGCACGATTGTCCTTATTCGGGATGGTCTTTAATTTTTGTCCCTCAAATTGCTAGTTTTTAATTTTTGTCTTTTGCTAAAAAACCCCTTGGTTTGGGTTTGAATCTCCGCTCAGTCAAACAAAAAAATTTTAAAAAATCGTAAGGTAGAGTTTGCCTTTAAGGCAAAAAAAAATTTCACTTAAGCTATAGAAGCTGATTATGCGGGCATCAAATTCACTAATTGGGAAGCAAGCATATTTATTTGACCAAAGGAATGGAAGAAATAAGAGCGTATTTCAGTAGCATGGCCACTGTAACCCTTTGAGGAATTGCAAAGAAGTTAAGATACACTCTTAAGAAGGTCTATCTTCTCTAAATTGCAATACATAAGCAAGAAAGCAACATCGTGAGTAGCATGAAAAGATTTAACCTCTGGTTTAAGGTCTTGATTTTGCTCGATAGGCCTAATTTTGAGCAAAAGTTAGACCTTAAGGCAGAGGTTTGCCTTAAGGCGTTCCTCTACCTTAAGGCCTAACTTTTGTCCGAATAGGCGAAGGTCAAAAATTAAAGACCACCAATTTGAAGGGAAAAAATTAAAGACCAGTGCGTTTGAAGGGCAATCCGCGGGAAAAAAAAAAGTGTTTTCAGTTTGGTTATTTGAATAAGCCTTTATGGGCTTAATGTGTTTAAGTTTGGGCAATTTGCAGGATTGGCCTTCGCTGGGGGTGGTCTTTAATTTTTATCCCTCGAAATGGTGGTCTTTAAATTTTTCCCTTTAGGCAGAATGACATGGGCACAGGCAGAATTTTTGCCCATGCAAATTCTGCCTTAAGGCCCAAATTGCATGGCCAGATTTAATTCTATTTTGCGATTTTTTTTTATTTTTTTTACTGAGCTGGGATTCGAACCCATAACCTTAGGATGTTAGGCGAAGGGAAAAACTTAAAGACCACCAATTTGAAGGGAAAAAATTAAAGACCACCCCAAATGAAGGCTAATTGGCGCAAAAAACAAAAAAAAAAATAAGTTTGTTTGAGTTTGGAGTGAAGTGTACAAATAGTCGCTTTAGGATTATTTGTTAAAATATTGTCTAATTTACAAAATATTTAAACTTTAGCCTACTTAAAAACAAATTTCACAGTTCACACCTCATAACCATTAATGCTTTATGGGCTAACAGAAATCCTTTTCCAGTAATGAAATTGCACGAATTTCCCTTCAAATGGCTGGTCTTTAATTTTTGTCCTTCAAAATCGAATTTATGCCTAGTGGGACATAAATTCTTTAAGACGCGGGACATAACGATACGAAAATATAAGCTTATGCCCCGCAAAAAAAGTTATTTGCTTTGAGGCATAAAAATTAAAGACCAGCACAAAATAGGTACAAAGTGCAAATGACCCATGCTTCTCGCCCAATAAGAATAAGCCTTTAAACATTCTACTTTTCTTATATTCAAGTTTTGTTTGATTTTGGAGTGAAGTGGAAAAATAGTTGCTTTCAGGAAGCTATTTAAAACATAATATAAATGTATAAAATATTTAAAGTTTAACCACCATAAAATCAGATGACCTGGAGGTCGGAAGATTGAAACTTTGGTTGACTTGCTTATCTTGTTTTTCGATTTGCTCTAAAATGTTTGGGCCTAATTTTAATCATTAAATTCGCACGATTGCCCAATCTTGGGGTGGTCTTTAATTTTTGTCCCTCAAATCTCAGTTGTTTAATTTTTGTCTTTCGACACTTTAAATAATAAAAAAGTGACCGAAAGTACCCCTAACATCGAAAAAGTTAAAGAAAAAAAAACGAAAAGCAAGGTTTCACAGAAATTATGTCTATTCGGGCAAAGTTACAGGAAGATGTCGAACTATTAGTAGCTTTGATTTTGTTTGTCCTATGGTCTGGAGGATTTTGTGATATCCACTTTAGTTTTTTATTTGAAATTTTAGTCTATGGATATCTACTTTAGTTTTGGATTTGAACTTTTTCTTATATATATATATATTCTCTATTTATTTTGCTCTTTTTTAAAAAAAAAATT
The DNA here is from genome assembly GCF_019175385.1 of Lycium barbarum. Taxonomy (NCBI): domain Eukaryota; kingdom Viridiplantae; phylum Streptophyta; class Magnoliopsida; order Solanales; family Solanaceae; genus Lycium; species Lycium barbarum. The sequence continues at coordinate 119,984,655 of NC_083346.1, forward strand.
GCGCTTCACCTCAATGAAGCGGGCGCTTCGCTTCACGCTTCGCTTAAAGCGTGAAGCGGGACCTTGTCGCTTTTTTCCGCTTCACGCTTTCCTGAACACTGGCGCTACTATAAGACCTTTCTAAAAAAATACAACGTCAATTGATCTTTAGTTCAATAAAAGAAAAAATTGAACATGGGTTGTAGTGTAACTACTCTTTAATATGTTATAAATATACTACCAACTTATAAATCGTTTAATATTTGATATAAATGGTTGGTAAATATATCTACAAAGTTATAATTTTTTTTATAAAATATAAACTTTTGGGTCAAGTTTTACATTTTGTAAAATTTGAAATCATGATTTGGAATCCCAAATCATACTCCCTCCATCCCAATTTGTTTGAATGTTAACCAATTTGTGAGTCAAACAACTTTCTTTGACTTAATTTTAAATGTAGATTTTTTGAGTATTTTATAATAAAATTTACATATTTGAAAATTACACAAAAAGTATTATAAGTCTGCACAAATAATAATTCACAATATAAGAAAAGATTTGGAGAAAATCATAGTGAAAGAAAGAGTTGTTTGACTCCCTAATTGGTCAACCTTCAAACAAATTGGGACGGAGGGAATACCTTTTGTTGGATAATTTGAGATTTAAAATATATGAAGATAAAGTTAAAATTTTGTAAAATTGCATAAACAACCGCTAATTTGGAATCAAAGTAATATCATGGCCGAATGCCTAGTACAACAACAACAAGCCCAGTATAATCCCACCATGTGGGCCAAATGCCTAGTAAGACAATAAATTGTAAATGGAGGGAAGAGTATTTTTAAGTTGTTCATCGACTCAAATATTATATTTATTCCAAATGTACATTGGGATCGAAGGGGTTCATAACTTTGAATTGGTCAAATTTTGAGCAAATAAATTATGAGATTTCTCAACTACTTATTCTTGGAGTTGTAAGAATAAACGGTTGTTTGTCCAATAATTTGTGGATTTCACATATTTAAGGTAAGAATAGAACTCTACCTATGATAATCTTATAATTATCAATATGTATGAAGTACGTTTGGGTTATAGATTGAATTGTGATATGACAACTTGTAAATTACGTGTTTTCAGCTATATTTAATTGAGTTTTGGTGTTTAATTGATCTAGTGGTGACATTAATCTAGTCACTATGAAAAACATAGTTGAGGTAACCTGCACTGTAATTAATTTGCTGTTGCTTGAATTGATTGAATCATGAAGTTGATAGGGGTACTATAAACTAATGTGTTGCTTTATGAACTCATTTGACGAATTGATAAGTATTTTGGCTGGGAATTGAGTTAGTTGACATCTGAACTTGAACTGTGATTTTTTTTCCTTCATAAAAAAACGTGATTTGGAAGTTATATTGTTAACTTTGAGCATCTACATTCATCTGGACTTGGATTGTGACTTTTGTTTCCTTCATAAAAAAACATGATTTGGAAGTTTTGTTGTTAACTTTGAGCATCTACATTCGATGAATTTTTAAAAGATTGGATAAATTCCACGGTTTGCCCTTCAAATAGGCTAGTCTTTAATTTTTGCCCTTAGCAATCGAACTTATGCCTAAGCGGGCATAGATTCTTTAAAACCGTGGGACATAACTTGTAAAATATTATAATGCAAAATATAAATTTATTCCCAATGAAAAAGTTGTCCGCATTGAGGAGCAAAAATTAAAATGAAACACCAGCACAAAACAGGGGCAAAAGTGTAAATGATCCATTCTAATTTATTTTCTCATCTCAAAGAAACCAAAACAAGATATACAAGAAAAAGAGAGCAAAACAATAGAAAACACTTGAGAAAAGGCCATAAATAGTCCCTTATCTGTGAGAGTCTAAAATGGTCCCTTAGATATACACTTACCGGTTTTAGTTCTTTAACTATCCAAAAACTTATCAAATTTGGTCTCTGTCTATTTTTTTTTTTTTATATATAAACAGCATACAAATTCATAAACCTTCGTGAGATTAATCATTAAACCATTCCTCAGACTTATATTTCTCTCCCTACTTCTTTTTCCTCAATTTCTGTAGCTTTTGACAAGAACTAAGAAATTCTAAGGCTGGCAATGATTCACCATATTCACACAACAATTGGAGAGTGCTAAGGTTTTTCAAGTTGCTAATGTTGTTTAGGGAGTAAGATTTCTGAATTTCATCCATTCTTAATTCTCGAAAATTGACTAAATCAACAGGGTCAACATCCAACTACCCCGAGATAGAGCGAACCCATATGATACATCATAATTAGCTTCATAACCAATCAATAACTAAATAACAGGGGAAGTTTAATAAATCTCAACAGATTAGTCATAGATAACAATATCTAAATCATCTTCCCATGCTGAGTCATAATCCTCAACAAATACATCACCCGTAATGGAAACATTTAAGAATCTCTACCAGACAGACCCCACATGATAAGTAAAGTTTAAGAATTAAAAAGCATAAGCTAGATGATGAATCTATATTTAAGCAGTAAAAGAGAGTAAATGAAACCATTTTTGCAGAACAATTAATTAAAACATCACAATTTGTAGAACAATTAATTAAAACATCACAAAATCATTCTTGCATTGAATACCAGAAACAATTCTATTCAAACCAATTCCACACACTCAATAAAGCAAAAAATAAAAGGAAATTAAACACTCAAAAACCAAACCAAAATATTCAAGTTTGAGATAAGCTCTCATTAACAACCCTAAAATCTGATTAATGCTTCTACAATGTGAATGTCTTCAAGTGGTTCGCAACAGTACCCACATCTGCCATTTTATTTTTCACTAATAGCTAGTTGCTTCTCCTGTTTCACCCAAATTGTAAAACATACATAATAATTAGTATTCAGTAAAAGAGACTTATCAATTACCTAAATTAAAGAGTAATTATAATGTTCACTTAATGGTGAAAGTCATTTTCTATAGAATTATATTTAACTTCATATTAGTTACTCTAACCAATACTGAAACAGTTTTAATAATTTTTTTAGTCTTCAAATTTTCGTCTAGAAATTCTCCAATGTACTATTAGTATTATTATTAATTTTCGAAGTTATTTTCATTCACCGATGAATATTTTTTAGGAAAGTATACCCAGGAAAATCAAAATATTGACTTTTATTAGTAAGTTTGTGATGTAAAAAATAAAAAATAAAAAAATAAATTGTCATGGTATAAAAATTAAACCTTATACCAAGAGATCTGTGATAGAAGTAATACTAATAGATCTGAGTAAAATCAATTTAAGAAATGGTGATTAGGGATTGGGATTTGTTACCTCTGCTATTATGAAATTGGCCGAAATTAGATTTCATTCTTTGGGGAACCTCTCCACGTCTTTCATTCTCTCTGGAATCACCTTTAGCTTTCGACAGATCTCGATCCCAAGACCTTTAATCAGAGGCATTGCACTTGCGACTAAATGCCATCTTTCTAGGTTTCGAAGATATTCAAGATGAAGGAACTCCAGTTGACTGAAGCTGTTATCACTGCAGGTAATTTCTTCTCCTTCATAAGCATTCACTAATTCGAGATTCCTTAGGTTTGGCAACATTCCCAGAATAGGCATCGGATCTTCCATGAGTTGTGAGCCAACAAGGGTCATCAGTGTGATTGAATTTGGAAATGGGGGCAGTTTGTCTGTTCTCCCATTTAACCACAATTTCTGGAGCTTTTGACAAGAAGTAAGAAATTCTAGGACGGGGAATGATTCATCATCACACCACAATTGGAGAGTGCTAAGGCTTTTCAAGCTGCTAATGTTGTTTAGGGAGTAAGATTTCTTAATACGATCCATGCTTAATTCTCGAACATTGACTAAATCAACTGGGTCAACATCTTTCCACTGATTGCAACGAATGCCTCTAAGAACTTGTAGACTTGTGAGTTTGTTTATATGTTGCAGAGGTTCTGAATATGGAGCAAGTAAATGTCTTAGATTTACTAGGTTGGCTGTCTCCGGGGGTAGTTGGCATGGCTTTCTGTTGTTTTGGACATCAAGTGTCTGTAAATTCTTGAGGTTGCCTATGGAGGAGGGAAGAAGAGGGATACCTCTCAATCTTAAGAACTTGAGGTGGTACAAACTTCCTATGACATCAGGTACTACAGGTGTATTGTCACCACGAGAATCCAAGTACAACACATACATATGTTGGAACTGATTACGGAACTTTATGAGACTTAACTTATAAAAATCTCTATCGAAGAACAAAACTGACCTTAACTTCAAGTTAGAAAGATCAAGTGAGAGGTACCTTTGTGCTTGATCATGAATGACATGTCTGGGACATAAGGGGGATATTGAGTGATTTTTTGGATCATAAATGTCAAAGAAGTTTACCTCTAATGCCTTTTTTACAGCAAGATCCCGAAGTAGATCATGAATCCTGCATTGAGTAACTTCTTCCCAAAGTGTATTTGCCACTTGAACCAAGCTTCGTCTTATCAGCTCATTCAGGAAGCCTTCAGTGACATCCTCCACTCTCTCTTCTCCTCTTGGTATGAATCCTTCCGCCAGCCACAACCGCATTATATCTTCCGCAAGGATCACTTGATCTTCTGGAAAAATACCGAAGTAAAGAAAACACTGTTTGAGCACAGTGGGCAAATCGTTGTAGCTCAATGATAGTATGTAGGAGATTTCAACAGAGTCATCTTTAATATTCTGCCAAAGGTGGTCCTTCACCTTTTGCCATTGTTCTAGCCCCCTTTTATGCGAAAGTAGTCCACTTAATACAACAATTGCAAGAGGTAAGCCTTTACACTTGTCCACCATATCCATAGCTAGCCTTTTCATTGTTGGGACCATTACCCGAACATCGAGTAGTTTCTTGCAAAAGAGGTCCCAACTCTCTTCTTGGTTAAGGTAACGGAGTTTATGGACAAAACCTTTGTTATCTGCTCTTTCGGCAACTTCCTCCTTCCGCGTGGTAATAATGACTCTGCTGCCATTCTTGCTATCCGGGAATGCTCTTTTCAGACTTTTCCAAGCTTCTCTATGCCATAAATCATCGACCACCACAAGGTATTTGCGTTCTTTTAATAGATCACGAAGGTGACATTCTAGATCTATTTCAGTCATCTTTTCCAACAAATCTAGATCTTCCTTGGTGCGTCCTTGGATAGATTTTATGATACTCATAAGAAGATCCATAGTATTGTACTCTTGAGAAACACATATCCAAGAGCGTGCTGGGAAGCTAGAAACTATATCAGGACTATTGTAGAGGTTTCTCGCAAGAGTAGTCTTGCCTAACCCACCCATGCCATAAATGGAGATGACGCTTCGGTGAGGCTCTGCTTTGAGAAGTTCAGCTAGCAATCTTTTTACAACATCCTGAAAGCCAACAAAAATCTGATCTTGATCATCCACATAGAAGGTAGTTCTCCTCGGTGCTCTAACCATGGCAGACCGATTGTTTGGTCGATTACTTGGCCCTTCTCCTGCAATATTATCGATATTTCTAATACCATAAGTCTCTCGTTTGCGAGAGATATCCATGACTCGCTGCTTGAGGGATTGGGTCTCCTTGCTGACATTGTAGAATTTGGCCTCCTTCCTACATATGCAAGTGCAAACCTTGAGACGACTAGCAAATCCATCATCATCGCCTTTACCAGCCTCAAAGCTGTGAGTCTCTAGTATAGCGACAGCGTCATTAGCAACAGAGTTGATATCAAACACCCATTGTTGAACTCTATGATCCCGAACTTGCTTTTCTTCTGCATCTTTGAGGAAAGACTGCATGTACAGAAGCTCATTTCGAAGCCACTGCACTTCCTCTCTCAGACTTAAACGCAGGTTAACTTCCTGGATGAGGAAATCCCCCAGTTTTTGAACTGCATATGACACAAAGGCATCAACCATTTTCAAGAGTCTTGATATTTAGTATACTCAGAGCTGGAAAAAAGGGGCTGTATGGAAAATATTGGAAGAAAGCTGGAGAAAGAGAAACAGTAGAGATAAAACTAAGATCAAGTTGAAGAAACTGAAGCCGTTGATTTTGAGTTTGATAAGAGATGAATACTGTTTTTGTGTTAATGAATTGAGTGTTTAAGCATTAATAAATCCGACAGATGAACACGGGGCTTGTGGAAAAATATGTGGGGAAAAGTTAAAAGTAACAATAATATGTGTTGTACAATGGTCCACCACTTAATAATTCTGTTTGGACAATATAAAAAAAAGTTTTAAATCCTTCTTTTACCTTTTCTCGTTATGTCCTTGAATCTGGTGTTACAGCAATACATGCACCAGGCATATAAGGTCGCTGTCCCCTATGCTGTTTCCTCTTATTTAAAAAAGGCATATGGGAGAAATTTAAATCAAGTTAGCTGCAACTGCTGCCAGAAAGAAGTTTGATACGCATATTTTAATATGTTGCTAGCTGTCATTTAACTACTCTGATATTTTAATTGTTTCAAGTTTGACCAGCCACTTGCATTCACGCTCAATAATTGATGTTTGTCCCCCCCCCCCCCCCCCCCCGCCCCGCCCAGCACACCCCCCAACCCACCATAAAAATACAGGATATGCATATTACTTTTGATCGTAATCATTCTGCATAAAACAATAATTTCCAATTTGGACTAATATTAACTGGATTTGTATTCATTGTTTGTACACATCCCCCAGAAATTAATTTAACTTATATATCGAGTATTAAATAGTAGTAGTAGTATAATTGGTTTGTTTGGGGTGAGAGACCTGAAAAGCATCTTTGTATACAATCATTTGATTTTATAGGAGACAGTCAAATCAAAGTTGGCTGCTAACTGCCAGAAATAAGTTTGATGTGTTTGTTATGAATGGGCCTGAACCACTATTTGTAAATGGGCCAGTGGAATGGGATCCAGGATGATAAACAGTGTCTTGTGAGAGCAATTGGGGTTATGCGAACTTCTTATCAACTTTCTTGAGTCTAAGCTTGTCATCCCCATTCTTTGTTACTGTTTCATTTCTTAATTTTCCAATTGTAATTTCCTATTTCAGTTTGTTAAATACAATCATCTTCCCCATTGTCGAGTATTTGTAGTAGTGTTTACTACAGAGTTACGTATATTTTAGTTTAGTTTCTTCTTTTTGGATTAATTAAAACAATAACATCAAATGCCGATTGACATTAGCAACTACAATATTATTCATTGTTCATACACATTCCCCAGAAAATTTAAAATTAATTTGAACGGCCAAGCAACTCCCCATGTTATGGCCCCGTTGAGTATTAAATAGGAGTAGTAAAATTGGTTTGGAAGCATCTTTCGATACAATCATTTGACTTTGTATTATTCCATCAGAATAATGATCAGACATTTTACATTGTGCCTCACATAACAAGCACAATGTGTTCTTCTAATTTTTTCTCCATTTGCTCTTCTCAGTGTCATTTGCCTTTTGTGTTTTCTGTTGTTTTTATTCATCCTCTGCCTTTACGAACACCCATATGCTGCCTCTGATTGTTTTTTATTCTTTTTCCCTTCTTTAGACTATCAATGCATATAAACACTATTTGTTTTGTTTTTTGGTTATTGCCTTCGCTCTGCAACTCTTGCTGATGAGCTTGAACTTCTATTTTCTTTTGACCTTCTTCTTGGCCTATCTTGATTCACGGATATGCATGGCGTTATGGCTGACCTTTTTTTTTTTTTTTTGTTAATGTCGTTATACAAAGTGCCAGGTGTTTTGAGGACATTAGTAATGAAGCACAAAAGATCAAACTGAATTGCATTAGACTTTTTTGTTTTTGGTGTGAGCAGATATATCCAGGAGATACTGAGTCCATTATGGATATTCTAGGATCTTGTTAGAATGTTGGATCAGTTTTTCTTTTGCCTAAAGTAAATATGGTTTTCAGCACAACCTATGTGCTGGTTTAGTCTATACATACTACTGTTACCTTCACACACACATACAAAAAAAAAAAATTGCCAGGTGTTTGGAAAAAATGTCACTGTAAGAAATTCGGACCTTGTTCGCACTGTTGAGGAGTGGAAATCTCATTTTTATCTACCTTTAAGTTCTTACTGATTTTCACTTTCAAGTTGCTTCAGCTGTTTCGTTGAAGAAATTCATGTCACGACTCAATTTTTACTTCACTAGTTTTGGACACGGGCATTGCACGTGTGTCTCATGGAAGTAGTATGAACGATATAAATTATATTAAAGTTGCAGCGAAATGAGTTATAACAAAAAAAATTAAGTGAAAAAGTAAGTTAATTGGGCGGTGTTAGAGCTTTTCATTTGAAGTTTTCGGATTCATTGGCATTGCCTGAGTATGAGGCTTTGTCTGATCAAAGGGAAAATACCGAGAAGAAAAAGTAGAGAAAGTGAAATCTTGGCTCTTTAAAAGATTTTTCCAGCTAGATATCAGCGTAAGTAATTGACGCATAGGCTCGATCACAATCAAATGTTATATTTCGTGGTAAATTTGGATGAAGTGTTACCATTTTTAGCCTATTAGGTAGTGAATGCAACAATATGTTCTTTTTCCATTTGCTGTCCTTTTGTTGTCTGATTTGATTGATCTAATGTTGTTTCAAGTAGAAAATTCTAATGTTATATTTCTTGGTAGCTTATCAGTGTAGTCGGTTCAATTTATGTTAAAAGTGAGAGTTTCAATCATCATGCGCTTCAAAGGCCAGTGTTTCATACTTTTCTATTTTAGCTAGTTGTTGTTGTGTATTATACGTGCAACTATTTCTAATCATTGGGATCATGCGAGAATTTTGCTCTAATATCTTGAGCAGTCATAAACTTTTGCTGATTCCTGATCACTCATTTTTTCAGGTTTGGATTCTGCATAGGACAGCTATATCTGTTATGACATTTTATATGTGGATTGTGTATGTGCTTATTTTATGTCATAAATGCTAAGCTGCAGCAGCACGGGTTCATTTTAATAATATGGTGATGAGGTCATCATTGGTATAGACAACAGAGGATCAGAACATGAGATACGTAAAATAAAACATCCAAGGTTCATTACAGAGCTTTTATGCAGAAATGTTGTATCTTAGATGGAAGAAATAAGGACTCTCTTTGAGGAATGTGATGCAATCATCAAACATCTCTTCAATGGACTTGAACTTCATTCCTAAGCCCTCCAGCTTCGAAGTGTTGAATTCATAGGGAGGTCGATCCAGTTCCTTAAACCTGAAATAGCAGTGTTGGCAAATGTGAATCTTCATCAAAACGGTACTGCGTTTCTCTCTAGTTTCTATTACTATATGATTTTAGCAGAGATAACGAATAAAGATGTAGCTGTAGATATTTCTAGGTCACAGAGACGGATCCAAGATCTCAAAGCAGTGAAGTGCACTCTCTTGTCTTACTATACTCACATACATACATAGGTTTTGCTTTTTCACTTCTATATGCATAGTAACATATACAGGATTTTGTGCAAGTGTTATCGTCCTATTAACAGAACTTGGCTTGTACATGTAGTTGTCACTTGAGTTGTAGGGCATTTAAGGCGTTACTTCATGTTCTAAATTAATGTTTACTTTGTATTATTTTGAAGTGGTGCTAACCTATTGTATCTGCACTAGATTTTTCGACAAAACATTGTATAGTGAAATTTTAGCAAAGCAATGTCAGATGACAACTCCTGCTATAATCTGCCACAACATATACAGTCAGATCTTTCTTGATTTAAAAAAAAAAAAAGAAAAGTCAAACCTCTCTATAACAACATCTCACTATAACAGCCATATCTTATGTGGAACCGATCTTTCATGTTAAGTTATATATTCTGTATAACAACATTTCACTATAGCAGCCAAAAATATCGGAATCGGAATAAACAACGCTGTTATAGAGAGGTTGACTGTATGTAACTTGAGTTTGAGACAATAGGTTCAAATGCACCCATAGTTTATATAATGAATATGCCTCTTCTCGGGATTATACTAACCTTTTAGGAATAGGCAAAGACGGGTAGCGCTTTGATAGAACTGAGACAAGTTGATTGTTGTCAAGAACCTTTGAGCTGCAAAGGAACCTCCCATGGGCATTTGGATGCTCATAGACAAGTATATGAGAGAGTGCTACATCATCTATATGAACATAACCCATTCTTCCATGGAATTCAAACTTATCTGTTTGTCCTTTAAGAAAACCAAGAACATCATTTGCTGTTGAACATAAATCTGGAGGCAAACTTGGCCCAATGATGAAAGAGGGGAGTAGTGTAACAAGATCAACGTTGTTTTGTTTACAGAATTCCTAAGCAGCCTTCTCAGCTAGGGTCTTTGATAGTACATACCAAATCTTGCATGGAAAGAGTAAAATGGTGAGATCATTTTTTATGCTTTCCATCTGAATTTATACAAGTCTCTGCTTTTGCAGTAAAACTGTGTCCTTTATAGTTTGCGTCAGGTGTCTGAGCTTGTGTGTACAAAATCAGAAAAATAAGGGACTACATTAAATCGACAAGGAATTCGTGAATTTGTTTTACTCAAATTGCAGGAACTATACTAAAGCTAGTTAGATAAATGAACTCCTCTGCTATGCGAGTATGAGCAAAAAAAATTAAAATGTAGACTTGCTTCTATGGAATCCATGAACTAGAAAGTTCAAGAAATTGCCAGATGCTAGACCTATTGGTACACCTGTTTGTTAATATGGTTTTGGATATGATCAGTTCTGTCATGATTATAAGGTAGTATTAGTTATGTTTTATGATTGCACATATGTAAGTTTGGATCCTGTTAAGGTCAAAATATATAGTCTAAAGAGTGATTACCGGAGAACTGTTGTTGAGGATTTTCAAGGTGGAATGCGATCCACTCAGGCGGTAAGTTTGCAAATGGGAAGCTTCGTTGGGCTACGGATGATGATGGCTGGAGCATCATTTCTATTGATTTGGCTGATGCGAAATGGGGGAAGGTTGAGCAGTCCTGCTATGGAGAATGATATAGTCTTTTGCATCTGGCAGTGTTGAGAAGTGATCTTTCTGTCTGTTGTAATTATATGAGTAGTCACACAGATGTGTGGGTTATGAAAGACTACGGGGTTAAAGAGTCTTGGATAAAAATGTATACCATCAAATATCTTAGTGATCTTGAGAAACCTTATTTTTCTTGTTTGCTATCCTCCAACTCTTTGCATGTCAAAAAAAGGTGAAATATTGCTTGTGATTGGATCAACTCTCATGATACACAATCCAGAGGATGAATCGTCCAGATATACAAAGGTTGCTGAGGTTCGTACCTGTTTCGCAACAAACATCTACATTGAAAGCCTAATTTGGCCCCTTTTACAAAACGAACCAAGCACACAACAAGAATGAAGGTTGTGAAAGCACAAATGAATGACAATGGTGTAGCTAATGACTTGTAAGTGTTCCACATGATACATTTTTCTGTTTCTTTGTCAAATATAAAAAAAGACATGTCATATTCTACGAACTTCTTTGCACCGCATTTGCTTGTAGATTTTATTTTCCCTTTTGTTTTTGCGTATTTCCATAAAATAATTTTGTGACGACAGTTATTTGGTTGTAGTGCTTGGTGTCTTCTACTCTCAAAGTAAATGACATTAGACATTGTAGATCTTTTTGAGCAATGAGTTAACGGGACGTGTCGTCCCTCTAAGAGCTTTTGCAGCTGGTGAATTGAATTAGCAGTGGCTGACCGAACTGCATGTATTCTTTATTATTGATGCTAGAGGAAAGGGAACTCTGCCTTCTGTTTCAGTAGATTAGATTAGTCAGAGAACTTTCTTTAGCTTTAAGACTAGGGATCCAAGGAATTGGTGGGAATCCACAAGAAAGAAAATCCCAATCTTAGAACATTTTGGTGGTTTTCCTTGTTGCTTACATCTAAACTGTTTTTACTTGTCAAATGACATATCATGGGGTGCTTGGTTAACTGATATGTACCTTTTGAGATTTTAAGAAATGAAAGCTGATGTTAAGAACAATTAATCTATCCCCTGCTGACTGCATGAACCAAAATGACGAAGCATGGTTTTTCCGTGTCCTCAATGTTTGTTCTATTTTCCATGTGCATTGAGAGTGACTTCTCTATGTTCGCTAATTGCATATCCCACTTTCTCGTCTTTGTACCTTGAATGCAGACGAAGCTCAGAACAAGCTTTTCCTTCCCTTGAATATCTGTTGTATGTAGTATCTTGAGATTGTCGTGGCACAAGGTTGAACAAGCTTCTACTACTCTTGATTTCTTCTTTTGTATGTAGTATCTTGAGATTGATTTTGAACTACAAGCAGATCTTGCCTCTGCTACTTATATGTTGATGCTAGTGATGATTTGTTCAACGTGTAATGAATATCCAGTGATGCATGGTGAAAGGAAGGACATTATAAAAGTTGTTGGTAATTTTCTGATATAATATCTAGTTTTGGAGTTTTTCTTGTTGCTTATATCTTGCTGTTTACCAGATTAGTCAACATTTATCTCTTTCGATGCAACAAGATCTTATTTGTAACAAGTGGTTTTCTTGGTTGGTTAATTGGTCACATTTTATTCATGAAATGGCTTGGATTGGTATTAGTCTGGATACGGCAAAATCATTCTATTAGATCTAAGAAGTACATTTGATCTAATAAGTACCTTGTGTTAGAATTGAGAAATTCTATGGCTCGGATCTTTTTGCCTTACCTTCTATTATATTAGTAAAGGGCGAATGGGGGGGCGTGTGCAATAGTTTTCTTACTTCTCTCTCGATCGCTTCAATGCCTATAATTTGAGAGATAAGAGGAAAGCCCTCTCTCGAATCGAAGATGTAACACAAATAATGACTCTCTTCGCCAGGATGTCAGCAGGTTAGGCAGCTCTAAGGTTTTTTATATTCGGTGGAAGGCAGGCTGAAACTCTGCCCCAACCAAGTGAACCTAAGGGTCTGAAAGAGTTCACGATCTGATCTATGGGGTGTTAACCCTCCTTGCTTCGACTCTGTCTTCCATTATTTTAGTTATACAGTCAGTGGCTGTTTCTTCCTTCACTTTAGCATTAATGTTGACATTAGCAAAATGGTTAAATGAGGAGAAAGCAATTAGCTGCTATGATCACGAGAGTAGATTGGGAATACCTGTGAACACGGAATTCTAGGAGAAATAGATTGGGTATGAAGCTTTATTTAATGGGATCCTGTCGGCTTTAGAGTATATGAAAGTGCAAATGTTTGTCATCTTTGTCATTTCAAACTGGAAGGTTCCCGATATAATGAATTCTCTTATCTTGTTCTTAATAGAGCTTATTATATCAAAGTTGTCTTTTCAAGAATCTTCATACATTCTGTTGAATCTTTCATTCATGATATTAATAGTTCAAAAAGAACTAGGTGTTGTGGTTAGGTTGTGTATCACAAAGTAAGAGATGAAAAGCCTTGTCAAGTAAAACTCTACTTCATTATGGTATCAACTATTTGTTGTGGCATTGTGGAGATTTAATTCATGTTAAGAGCAACTAATTCATGGTATCAACTATTTGTTGTGGCGTAGCTTTTCTCCGTTCTTAATGTTCATTGATTATTCTCTTATTTCCATGTGCATAGACAAAGACTTCCGTGTGTTCGCTAATTGCATATCTCACTTTGTTGTTGTTGTAGCATGAACGCGTCGTGACAGAGTTGAGCAAGCTTCTCCTTCTCTTGAATTTCTGGTGTATGCAGTATCTCGAGATTGTTGTGACAAAATGTTGAGCAAGCTTATCCTTGTATACAGTATCTCTCTGGACCACAAGTTGATGTTGATCCCCCAGCTACTTACATGTATTATGATTTTAGTGATGATTTGTTCAAATTGTAATGTTATTTTAGTCAAAGAAGTAGAAGGTATCCGGTGATGCGTTGTTAAAGGAAATTTATACAGTAATGTACTTGATAACTTTCTGATGCATTTGGTTTTAGAATATTTCTGCTAATTAACTCTAAATTGCTTTATATATGGCTTGAGTTAAGAGATGTACATTGCCATCTTTTTACAGTAACAATATCAACAAATGCATCGAGGAACGAGTAACTGATTTTGGTTAAATGCGGTGTATGGAGCATGCTTGCGCATACCTCGAATATTATTCAATCTGCATTAAAGGGGCATGGTTAATTTAACCCCTAAAGTCTCACACCAGAAGCCAATGTGATTTAGAGGGAACAACCCTGCTTCCGAATGACACACTCATTTTGTTGGCTTTGTATCATTGTAGGCTCTGGAGTTTGAAGAAACATTCAGATATGAAGACTTGCAAGTGAACCAAAAATGTAGTGTTTCAAAACAGCAAGCAGACAGTGGATCATCTGCTTCTGCTTTACAAAAGCTTTTGCAAAGACTAAGGCTATGTTTAGTAAGACAGAAAATGTTTTCCACGGAAATTATTTTTGAAGAACATATTTTCTCGGAAAATAAGTGATTTTCTAGAAAACTATCATTTTGAAGAGCATTTGATATTCATAGCAAAATTTATTAATGCTGACAATATTTTTATCGATTTTTTGGTTTGTGGTATTAAATAACATTCGTTTGTATAGTTTTTAAATAGTACTGAATAGGGCGTGTTAGAACAGAAATAGTATTGGTATGTTAATGACATGGTTTATTATGTATAAAAGTAATATTTAAAAGGGTGTATAACTAATATACGTATTAGTTATACATAGATTGATACACTACCAAATGAAGGATTAAATAATACATGTGAAGCCACATTCAAATCATCCTAAGAGGAAACCACGTTCATGCTGGACATGTGAAGCCATAGATAAGCTTCGGACAATGGCACGGATGAAGTATTGGGGATTTTCTAAAGGGATAAGGCATCATTACCCCCTTACCTAGTAACGTTTTTGCTACGACACACCTTACCTAATGTTTGGTTCTATCACCCCCTAAACTATTTAAAATCGTAATATTTTACCCCCTAAACGCTGACGTGGCAAGGAGAGTGTTTCATTCTCTTTGAAAGAGTGAGAAACATAAACAACGGGAAAACTTATTTTTTTTCTTAAAAATCTGTATTTTTTTAAAATATGAAAATAAATGTAGTTTTCCAAATTTAGTTTTAAAAACGGGTTTTCTACATTTTAAAAAAAAAAATCCAAAATTTTATAAAAAATCAATTTTTTTTTCCAATTTTGACAAGAAAAAACACTTTTTCTGGATTTTATTTGAAAAATAAAAGTGTCCTAAGAAAATGAAATCGTGAAAATCAAGATCTTTTAAGACTTTTAAAAAAAAATAATCAAGTTTTCCATATTTTTAACAAATCCATTTTTCCATATTTTAAAAAAAAAATTCATGTTTTCAGTTTTGTTTTTTTTTTTAAAAAAAACATATGGGTTTTAAAAAAAAATCAATTTTTTTAAAAGGGTTTTAAATTTATTTTATTAAAGAAAATTCAGTTTCTTAATTCGCATTTTCAGTTTTTTTTTTTTTTAAAACGGGTTTTAAAAATAATTTTTTTAAAAGAAAAATCAGTTTTTAATTCGCGTTTTCAGTTCTTTTTTTTTTAAAAAAAATCAAATTTTCAATTTTTTTTAAAAAGGTTTTTTAATTTATTTTTTTAAAGAAAATTCAGTTTTGTAATTTGCGTTTTCATTTTTTTTTAAACGGGTTTTAAAAATAAATTTTGAAAAGAAAAATCAGTTTTTTAATTCGCGTTTTCAGTTTTTTTTTTTTTTTTAAAAACGGGTTTGAAAAATATTTTTTTTAAAGAAAATTCTGTTTTTTAATTCGCGTTTTCATTTTTTATTTTATTTTTTAAAACGGGTTTTAAAAATAATTTTTTTAAAAGAAAATCAGTTTTTTTTTTTTTATTCTTGAAAATTGACACGTAAGCTGATTTTTTTAAAAAAGAAAATAAATAAATGCACATGTTGCAAGGAGAGTGTATGTTACTCTCTCATATGAGAGTAGGCATCAGCGTTTAGGGGGTAAAAATTAAGGTTTTAAATAGTTTAGGGGAGTGATAGGACCAAACATTAGATAAGATATGTCTTAGCAAAACCGCTAATCGGTGAGAGAGTAATGATGTCTTATCCCTTTTCTAAAAGTAGGTATAGGTTAATGAGTGCCTCCTTGAGCTTTGCTTATATGCTGGTATTGAGCTCGAATCAAATATTTGTGGTCGGTGATTCCAGTAACAGTGGCTCTCCTCGTGTACTTTTGTAGTTTGATCTACTTGTTGCTAGATTGTTTGTTTAGGTGATCATCATAACTCCGCTCATTAAATCAGCCACTCCCAAGCTCGGACTAAAACGGGGGGAAGGTGTTAGTAAGCAATTACTTTTGTCTGTTACCATCTCAAATTCTACAATACCAAAGGCTATCTTTACGGGTATGTTTCATTATGCCAAGTTAATTACATGAGCATTGCAGAAAACATAGATCGACTTCAACGACGCTAGAAGAAATCGCTGTCAATATATGTGTAAAAAAGATATCCTAAATTGACCAAATTACTAAATATAATTCTCAAAAGAAGCTTAAATAGTAACATACTATAGACCAACGAAAGTATACTACAATAGCATAAGAGAATTAAATAAAGACTAGGGGAAATCTACTCATAAAAAAGATAATGAATGTCCACTGGAATGACAAAACAACAATAAATCCCTAATCCTTTTCTATTTTGATTTTCTTATAAATTATTGAATGAGGGTCTTCTTTGTCTCCACAATTCCTTGTTTTCTTCGCGTGTTTTTTCTGCACCTCTATTGCGTCTTCCTCAATTTCAATTGCAGCAATAGTTCCAACTTCATGCATCTCTTCAGCAATTAAGCTCCTCTTGACACCATTGGCTTGAGTTCACTTGTCAACTTTGACCAAAAAAAGTAAACTCTTTATTCTTACTCAAGATCATCTTATAGTAAAACTCTGATTCTTCTTTCTGTAGTAGCATAAGAACAAATTAGTTAACATTATTTTGCTAATAAGAAGCACAAAAATATCCAAATAGCTATCACGTATACTATAGATAAAATGGAAATATGAGATTACCTATTTAGAGATTGATTGGATGTATTCGTTAACATCACAACCTAGCAAGTACCTTGCAGCGTCAAAAAGTGTAACATTGCTATGTCATTCACCATCGAACACCTCAATTTTTAAACGATATCTACAAATAATGTATAAAAAAGTTAATAACTTATTTAATATCAAGAGATATCTTGGTCACTACCTAGTGTAATCCCACAATAGTGGGGTCTGGGGAGGGTAAGATGTACGCAGCCTTACCCCTACCTGGGTAGGGAGGCTGTTTCCGATTGACCCTCGGCAACCCTCCTCCTTTATCCGGGCTTGGGACCGGCAATGTGAGCGAGCTCACACAGGCGGAGTTAATATCAAGAGATATAAAAAATGTAAAAAAGCTTTCACATATTTACCTTTCCTCGTAATCGACGGTTTCTGACCTCCAATTGCTACAATTTGCAATTTTATTTTCAATATTGACTATCTTATAGCATTTCTTGCAAGAAGAATACCATGGCTCATCTTTGTCTATAATCACTGTTACTCGTGCATTAAATCTACAATATAAATCCTACATATTTATTTTATTAGATATAACCCATCCAAAACGAGTATATCATTCTGAAATATTGTACAAAATGTACCTTCATAGTTGCATACGAACCATTTATGATATCTTTGATCTTCACTTCTTTGGCTTCTCTAATCATCTTAGCTGGCATTAATGTAATATCTTTATTTTGCGCTTTCAAACAATCATGCCTGTAATGAAGTATGAAATTTATTGGATTATCAAGTATTTTATAACTAAACCGTAAGTAGTAACATTTTGGGTGAACAAATAATATCATATATTACCAATTTTGCAACTTGTTTGCTTTTTGAAATGTCGGGTTGATCAACACACTACTAATATGAGTGGTAGATATCCTCACAACACACAAAATAAAGTTTAGTAAAGATGTAATATAAAGAATTAATTGTGAACGTAAAAAGAGTTTTCGATATATTACCTTGATACGTCGACCCTTTCACATCACAAAATGCTACGACGGGTTTTGTATCTATCAGTTTTTGTAGTATTTCCCCATCTTTTTCAGCTAGCTCACCCCACAAGGTCACAGTTCTACGATCATACCTAAAAGTATCAATTGGATTATGTATTAGTTGCAGGAAATAAGCAAACATTCTTATATGCTTGCAGCTAAAAACACACAATCACTAATAGTAGTTGGTTATTTCTTTCAAACTGGTTTATATGCTTGGAGCAACAAAAACACAATCACTAATAGGATACTTAAGAGTCTCTAAGTCCTAAGTTTTAGCAGAGAGATCCAAGGTTTGTATTGCTGATTCAACTAGTGGTTAGCACTTAGCAACTTGCTTTGCTGATTCAGCTAGTCCTAAGTTTGGATCATAACTGCAGCTAGTGGTTAGCACTTAGCAACTTGCTTTGCTGATTCAGCTAGTCCTAAGTTTGGATCATAACTGCGGACTGGAAATGCAACTTGTTTCAATCTTGCCATTATAATAGGATAATGTCTATATTGGAAGCATAGAACCATTTGTCAAGTCATTCCTATTCTGATTTTTTGAAAGCTGGTCAAACTTTGCTTTTGTGAGATGTTTGCTTGTATTTCGGTTTCAACATTCACTATAGTTCTTATCGTAGAGATGTAGTTGCCGGGGGGATTGGGTTTCGACCTAGCCTCTCATCCTTCTTTTTGCAAAATGTTTAGCACGACTAAGAGCACTTCAGTTTCAGGATTTATTATATAGAGTAATTTTTTTAAAATTCAGCTACCAGGACGATGTCAATGCTCCTGGTATTTGAACTTAAATAGATCAGTGTCTAATGCCAATACAATTTTTTTTGATAAGGGTATCTAATGTCAATACAATATTTCAGGCTTATGCCAGCTAGAATAACCTCAGCATGTTAAGGAATCCTACCAGGCAGATCTTCTTACTTTAATTTATATTCTAGCCTGGTATCAATTTCTTCATTATGAAACACCACGTTTAAGGATCATTACTTACACTAAAAATTTCTCTCCATCTACCTGCTGTTACTTGTGCGTATACATGAGATATTATCATGTTTTGATTCCATACCACTGAATATCTTAACACATTATTTGAGTAATTTAAGAAACTATTCAAACTAAAAATCCGATTACTGTGCTTCATGAGATATTGTATCAGATATCTAGTATAATCCTCCTCCTATTGTTAGTAAAGTATCCCTATTTTTTAAAATTTTATTTGACAGGATGCAGTCTCACCAACTGGAGGAAGCAGGTCCATCATTGATGTTCATCACAGAAGAAATTATTTCTTTATCCCACAGAATAAAGTTGGTCAGGACATTTTCATAAGAGTTACAGAAATCAGGGTACTACCTAGCATAATTAAAATGCCCTCTAGAGATTTCAAACCAATTAGAGTACCTGTTGTGAAGAATATGCTGGATTCACACCTTTTTTTTTCTTGAGTTTTTTTTTCTTTTTTCTTGAAACTATATCTGGATTCACACTTGAAAGGAAGTCTCTTCGTAAAAGGCAATACAATGGTGACAATAATCATAGCAGCCGCAGAGGTATATTTTTCAGATAAAGGGAATCAAAAGCTGTAACGACATACCAATATAAATGCCTTTCTCTACCCGATTCTCTTCTTCTCATTCCTCCGCTTGACACTTCCTTCATTGGGATTGTTTGGACTTATAGGGGTTCACCGGGGGTATATTTTACCCATGCATATGGACCTAAATTCCAAAAGAAAAAAAAGCTTCTAACTTCTTTTCATTCTGTCACAATCCAAAAGTCAATAAAAATCATAGTGGAAAATATTTTTAGGGAAAATGTTTTCCTTTTCTAATGCGTGGTTAGAAATGCCCAAATCCGAAAATGGAATAAAACCTTAAACCCTAGGTTGCAAATCAACCAGGTAGGGGTGTGTGATTGGATCTTCACGATATATCACTAGTTATCCAGCAGACTTGTGACAGAAAAAGACTAGTTATCCAGCAGAAGGCAACCCGTATTTCAATGGATGCAAATGATAAAACAAATTCATGTGAGTTTTATCTAAATGCAGAAAATCATGACATGTGAGTTATTCCACAATTAGTGCAAGGCAAGCCAAGTTTTTAAGTTCACAACAATGTCAAAAAATGTTCCGATTCCAGACTTATATTCAGTATTTCTTTGTCTCATAAAGTCGACAATCATAAAACTAAACACTTTACTGTTGAATATAATAGCGAATAAGATAATTACACCTCTCAACCTATCTGAATATGTTAACCCAATGACATCATTTTGTACAATTAGTAACAAAGAGAATGCTACGTCGTTCCTTTACTGTTAAACACCTTTCTACATAAAGGATGAAAAGGCTTCAATGGAAAAAAACCATCAGTTTCTTTCAATGAACTGACATTCAGTAATTCTACTCATTTCTTTTTGTCCCTCATTTTCACTTCCTTCCTGGGAGGGTGGGGCCTGGAGGGCCAGACTGAGACTAGTGTGGCAGAATATGTTATTAAATTATAAACCAGATAAAAAATGCAGGCCTAACGGAGGTTCCCAGCTAAACAACGCACATTCTTACACTAGAAGTGGCAGAATAGAGAAGGAACCAGGTACTAGATTGGTCAAGACTTAAAAAGACCCTTACCTCAGTTAAGAGTTCAGTCTCATCCACAGAATGAAGACACACCGACACAATCCATCCACACACCCCTTCTGCCTACCTCCACCCCCGCCAACCCGCTCCACATCCACACCACCCCACTTACCCCACCACCCATACACCTACCCCCCACGACAAGAAGATACACTCCGAATTAACAAAACTTCATAGTGTTTTGCTTTGAATATATGCAAATGCTCTTAAAATGACATTTTTCAACTTACGTACCGAACACAAGAAAAACGAGCTAGGCAAATCATTTATTTTCTTGGAAAACATTTTCCCTCATACCAAACACACCATCTATGTAAAAGACATTCATCCATACCAAAAACACCAATAAATAAATAAATCATAATCTGCATAATGAATGCCCAAATCTGAAAATGACATAAAACCTTAAACCCTAGTCCAAAACCCTAGGTTCCAATTAACTGAAAAGAGTGCTTATAATTAGAAAATGAAGATTTGCATAATGAAATGCCCAAATTTGAAAATGGCATAAAATTTCAAAACCCTAGGTTGCAAATCAAGTATAAAATAGGAAAATGAAGATTAACCCGGAGGTCTTCTACATTTAGGTTTGTTACCGAGGAGGGGGGAGGGGTAGGGGGTTGCAATGTATCAACCTTATATATAAGGTGTTTATACGGATACGGGCTAAACCTGGTAACAAACTCAAAATATGGGCTATGTGGCGTAAATATTTTCTCTTAGTAGACATAGAGCGTAATTTTCCCTAAATTCGTCTATACCAACAACAGCCAAAAATACTCAAATGTTGTAAGTCAAATTCGTCTATACCAACAACACCCAATAACTAATCTGCAGGTCTCAAAATAGCTCTTTTACGTTTAGGTTTGTTACTCGGTCTTCTCTTTGGTGACCGAGTATCAGTTAGGCTGTGATGGTGGAATCCGTGGAACCCTAAATCGGAAATTGTTACGTTTAGTTTTGTTACTCCGGAGCAAAAGCGGATAGGGGTCGGGTCGGGTTATATTTAAGCTGGGCTGGATCTATGGACCAATTTGGGCTGAAATGGGAATTAAACGGCCAATTTGGGCGATTGTCCTTTTTCGGGGAGTGGTCTTTAATTTTTGGCCCTCAAATTGGTTGTCTCTAATTTTTGTCCTTAGCTAAAAATCCCATGGTTTTGGATTCAAATCCCTGCTCAGTCAAAAATTTTAAAAAAAATTGCAACATTGAGTTTGGATTCACAAGGTAGAGTTTTGCAATTCTGGTAGAGTTTTGCTACGTTCAGGCATAAGGCAAACTCTACTTCAAGCAAAAATTTTTTTTTTTGCTCAGTTGGAATTTTACAAAATTTAAAGGCCTAAATTTTTCCTGAATAGGCCTAGATTTGGGTTGGGTTTGGGTCGGATCGGGTCTTTTTACCATGTGGACTGAGAAAAAAAAAAGTCCATGTGGATTAAATTAAAGGAAGAGGGTCAAAAATGCCCTCTACTTTGGGACAAGCTAAAAATATCCTCCGAATTAATTTTGGGTCAAAGATACCCCTCCCTCTTTAAAGTTTTCAAATATGCCCCCGTATTAACGAAAATCCACAACATAACCCGATTTTCAAAATGAACATGTGGTTTGTGGAATAAAATAAAATGAAAGGCCACATTTTCAAAATGGACAAAGATGCAAGCTAAGCGAAATGAACATTCTTAAAAATATCCAAATTTCCTGTTACGTGATTAAAGTTTAGAAAATCGAAACATGAACATGTGGTTTATGGGAAAAAAGAAAATGAAAGGTCACATTTTCAAAATGGACAAAGATGCAAGCTAAGCGAAAGGAACATTCTTAAAAATATCCAAATTTCCTGTTACGTGATTAAAATTTAGAAAATCGAAACATGAACATGCAGTTTATGGGAAAAAAGAAAATGAAAGGTCACATTTTCAAAATAGACAAAGATGCAAGCTAAGCGAAAGGTACATTTTTAAAAATATCCAAATTTCCAGTTATGTGATTAAAGTTTAGAAAATCGAAACATGAATACGTGGTTTGTGGAAAAAAAGAAAATGAAAGGTCACATTTTCAAAATAGACAAACATGCAAGCTAATTGAAAGGTACCAAAAATATCCAAATTTCCAGTTATGTGATTAAAGTTTAGAAAATCAAAACATGAACATGTGGTTTATGGGAAAAAGGAAAATGAAAGGTCATATTTTAAAAATGGACAAAGATGAAAGCTAAGCGAAAGGTACATTTTTAAATATATCCAAATTTCCAGTTATGTGATTAAAGTTTAGAAAATCGAAACATGAACATGTGGTTTGTGGAAAAAAAGAAAATGAAAGGTCACATTTTCAAAATAGACAATATTACGGTATAATATCTTGATATTATTTGATATTATTTGGTAGCATATTTGTAGGGAGATAATTATCATATATTAGTTAGTTTCCTTGTTTCACTAATTACCATATATTAGTTAGTTTCCTTGTTTCACTAGGATCTCAGTTTTCTTGTTTCACTAGGGTTCAAGATTATATCCTATATATATTCTCTCTTGGTGAATGAATGGCACAAGTCAAGATTGTATAGTTTCTACATGGTATCAGAGCCACACGGTTTTTTCTTCTCTTCATCGTAAATTTCCATGGCCGGTGACGCCGTACCTCCTCCACCACCACCCAAAATTGAGTCTAATTCTCCCTATTTTCTCGGTCCTCAAGATCGACCCGGGGACTATATCACGCCTGCTCGTTTCAAGGGCGACAATTTTGATGAATGGACAGCCGAAATACAAACGGCGTTGGAGGCACGACGTAAATTTGAGTTCTTGGACGGCACTATCACTGAACCGCAACCTCCTTGTACAAAGTCCGATTGGACTGCAATTAACGCAATGTTAATCTCTTGGATCACAAATACCATTGATGCTGATGTCAAATCTTCATTGTCAAAATTTAGGGAGGTAAAACCCTTTTGGGATCACCTTAAAAGGAGGTTCGCGCAGACAATGGACCACGAGTTCAACAGCTTTGGTCTTCCTGGCTAAATGTGAACAGACCAAAACCATGTCAGTGTCCGTATATTACGGAAAATTACATGCTCTATGGCAAGAATTGGATCATCATGAGCCCCTGATTTCTTGTACTTGTTGCTCCGTCACACATTTCAACATCTTCACAATTGACAGACATTTTTACCAAAGCTCTCGGCAAAACTCAGTTTGACTTCTTGCTTTCCAAGTTGGGCATTTTTTATTTCCATGCTCCAACTTGAGGGGTATTGCGGTATAATATCTTGATATTATTTGGTAGCATATTTGTAGGGAGATATGATCTTAGTTTCCTTGATTCACTAGGATCTCAGTTTCCTTGTTTCACTAGGGTTCAAGATTATATCCTACATATATTCTCTCTTGGTGAATGAATGTCACAAGTCAAGATTGCATAGTTTCTACAGACAAAGATGCAAGCTAAGCGAGAGGTACATTTTTAAAAATATCCAAATTTCCAGTTATGTGATTAAAGTTTAGAAAATCGAAACATGAACATGTGGTTTGTGGAAAAAAAGAAAATGAAAGGTCACATTTTCAAAATAGACAAAGATGCAAGCTAAGAGAAAGGTACCAAAAATATCCAAATTTCCAGTTATGTGATTAAAGTTTAGAAAATCAAAATATGAACATGTGGTTTATGGAAAAAAGGAAAATGAAAAGTCATATTTTCAAAATGGACAAAGATGCAAGCTAAGCGAAAGGTACATTTTTAAATATATTCAAATTTTCAGTTATGTGATTAAAGTTTAGAAAATCGAAACATGATCATGTGGTTTGAGGAAAAAAAGAAAATGAAAGGTCACATTTTCAAAATGGACAAAGATGCAAGCTAAACGAAAGGTACATTTTTAAATATATCCAAATTTCCAGTTATGTGATTAAAGTTTAGAAAATCGAAATATGAACATGTGGTTTGTGAAAAAAAAAATGAAAGGTCACATTTTCAAAGGGGATAAAGATGCAAGCTAAGCGAAAGATATACTTTTGAAAATATCCAAATTTCCAGTGGTCCTTCGCTAGGCCTTCAAAAAAAGTGGCTGAATATGCCCTTTTTTAAAACTTTTCTTTTGATATAGTGGAAAAAACAAACTAAATAAGTAGGCATTTGGTCGTGAAAACTAAATATTTTTCACCTTATTTGGAATTTTGAAATTGGAGTTGTGTTTGGTTATAGTTTTTGCGAAGAATATTTGATCATTTGAATTTACTGTAAGTGAAAAAAGTAAAAATTTCAAGTTGTGTTTGAAATTTTCATGGCTAAATACTGATTTTCAAATAATGAAAAAAAAATCCTGAAAAAAGTGAATTTTTTTCATGGCCAAACGGGTCCTTAAAGATCTTAAATCTTAAACATACTCGAATGTTCCGAGTTACTCTTGTGAAACAACCCCAGTAAATTCCTTGTTCTTCTAAACTAGAATGATTTGTTTTTAAAACGAGTTCTACGCAGTGCAAATCTGGATTAATCGAACAAAATTATGTGCTGGTTGTCCCTTTTTTTTTTTGGTTAATCGTTTAGTAACTTGCCCTCTTTTTATTTTCTTGCATCTTATGAACCTTTTAAACCCCAGTCTAAAAATTCCTTTTGAGAAAACGTTAGATCACAATTTAATGTTTTAAGGTTCAACAACTTATGAGCAAATATCATACTAGAGTCTAATGTCTTGAATGGTAATTTTTCAAGGGCTATATTTACACAACTTTTCAAAGTAGCAACAATTTAAGTGATGACTCAAAAAGGGCTTAAAAAAAGGCACCATGGTGCACTCAGCTCCCGCTATGTGCGAGTGTCACGACCCAACCCCGTGGGCCGCGACCAGTTCCCTAGCTGGGCACCTATACGTACCCGATACCCAAATTAACATATTAACAAAATAATATAATAATAATATTAGTGGACGCTACAGAATTTAGCATAAAAAGCAGACTTGGCACACATAGGCCGATAAGGCCATCATAGAACAAAGTATCCCAAACATATGTACAGAACCCACACAGATATATCCACAGACCTCTACAGAACATAACATAATCATAAGACGGGACAGGGCCCCGTCATACCCAGAACAATGTACATATCCAGATAGCAGTGACAGACTGTACCAAAAGATGGGCTCTGAAGAAGAGAGCGCCCCAAAATAGCAGAAATGGAATCCTAAACGTGTGGATCAGCGAACATGTCGTCTGTACCTGCGCGGCATGAAAACGCAGCCCCCGAAGAAAGGGGGTCAGTACGAAATATGTACTGAATATGTAAAGCGGAATCACAGAAGTCAAATCATAATGATTTCAGAAAATAAGTACAAAATCCAGAGTGTCAAATGCATATTTCCAAAACAGACAGAATGTGTACAGAAACATATGTCATATCATATCCGGTCCCTGCCACGGGACTCAGCAGACAGAACGTGGCCACCCTCCCGACGCTGGTGCCACAATACAGAGGAATCAGAAAAAGGGGCGTGGCCCCGTATCATAAAATGTCATATCAAAATGGCCATAACAGATCAGATCAGAATAGGCGGACATGGCACATCATACTCCACAGACCCATGTACGCGTATACCTGCCCCCTCACATCGGGGCGCGGCGAACAATGCAGAGAATCACGCTTGACAACATATCCTGGCCCGGGCTCAGTGTGGGAAACATTGGGACATCCACGAATGGAGTAGTGAGAAACTAATGCAATTTAAAAATATCATAAATGTTTTCAAAGACTCGATGAAGCGTATCAAAGCCCAACAGATCCAATGGAGTCGGACGGGATCATAATAAATGCATTTCGGATATCATAATAAATTATAGAAGTATAACTTTCCCGAAGTCATTCCGGGTGTCAAAATAATCTATAAGATTTAATAGAATATTTAAAACAATGTTCGTTAGGCGATTAGTAGGGTAATCAAAACATTTCTTTCAAAAATTGCTTAAAAAGAAAGCTTTAATACATTAAGGGCAAAACCGGGAATAGTGGGCCCGCCTCGGGACAAATAAGGCGACGGGCTCAAATTATGCCCTCTAAGCTTATGGTATCACCTAAGAAGGTTCTACAAGCATTCTATGACTTTCCAAGTAATTTGGAGCAAAGTTGCATTATTTCAAGAAAAGTGTACCAAAGTAGTTCAATTCTACTGAAGGAAAAACTGAAATTTTCTCTTGCGGATTCCGAGGGCCAAGAGGTCCTTCGAGGCCCGGATCCGACCCTAACACACTAAGGGCATGCCAAGGGAAGAATTGGGGTTGCTTTACATACCTTTCAAGCTCTTTACGCCTTTCCAAACTCACTTCCCGTTTCGTCGAAAAACTGCAATTGGTCAAGTTTACCAATTGTAAGCTATGAATACCAAAGTTTCAACTTAATGCATATTTGTCTACCGAAATTTCGGCAGCACTTCCCCTATACATATAGCACCCCGAGAATTCAACTCGGCTATAAATCATCAACAACAACCCAAACGACAACATCAATATCAACAATGAATATTAAAAACACAATTATCCTTCAACTAGTCATTTTTCTCACAAGTTGACATAACCTTCATTCTAACCCAAACTTTCACTAATATCAATAATTTCACATTCATCAACAATCAAAATCATCACCATATAGTTCTAGAAGCATTTCATATCGTTTTCCTCAAGTTATACACTCGATATACACAATATACAACTTTCCGTCAAAGTCATAACTTATGCAAAACATCAAATCTTTGGCATACAACTTCATAACAAGTTTCCAACTTCCAAATTCATCAATGATCGTCATAATTCACAACCAAACAACTTCATTTCCTTAATGTCGGAAAATCATATTAAAACGACATAAGTTTCTACATTCCAATTCAATACAAACTTATATCATTCTAACTTCATTT
Organism: Lycium barbarum; assembly: GCF_019175385.1. Lineage (NCBI taxonomy): Eukaryota > Viridiplantae > Streptophyta > Magnoliopsida > Solanales > Solanaceae > Lycium > Lycium barbarum. The sequence continues at coordinate 120,012,224 of NC_083346.1, forward strand.
ACATTACAAACATCACAACAACACTTTAACACACTAAACAAACTTAATCCATTCCATTCCAAACCACTCCATACCACACGGCCAAATGCTATTTTCATCAATTCAATCAAATTTATTCCACTTTCATTCTCAACATAAATTCCATCACATTCACAACTAGAATACAACATGAATTCAACACATTGTGGCTATATAATTAGGACATACCCACGGCTACACACTCACCACACACACCCACTTTGCAAACTTCCATTTCTTCATACAATCAACACATTTTTATATACTACAACACAATCAAAACTTCATAACACAATAAAAAGGTAGAAATTCTTACCTTTTCCTCAAGTCTTCTTCACTTGGAGAAATGATCACTTTGGTGATTCTAATGCTTCCCACTCCAAAAAAACTATACCAAGTCACAAAGGAACCTTGACTTAGTAAGAATTCAACAAGAAATAAATTTTTAGAACAAGATTTGTGGGAGTGAAATCTTCACCACCAAACCCGAAACCCTCCTTGCTCTTTTTTTTTTTTTTTTTGCTCTTGTTTGATCTTGCTTCATTCTTATCACAATTATTCTATGTATATAGTTGAAGTGCTTGGTCACATGACCAAGCACATGACCAACTAAAATGGGCTTGGATCAAGGCCTTAAGTGGCCGGCCATGACACCCCTTTTGGGCTTTACTTCCAATTAAATATTTGAGCCCAATAGCTTGTGAATCATATTTTGTAATTCCCGAAACTAATTTCCAAAATTCCAAAATTGCCCTTAGCCTTGTCCCACACTTTCATGACTCTATTCTTTCATGCATAACTCCTATGTTCAACAAAATATCAAATTTGACCTTATATCTCAAAAATCCAATATATGACAAGTTTTTCCAAACGTGTGAAAACACGGGATATAACAGCGAGGTCCTGAATGGTAATTTTTCAAGGGCTATATTGTACGCAATCTTAACCTGCATTTCTCTAAGAGGTTGTTCCCGCATCTTGAACCTGTGATCTCCTACACCATGGCAACAATTTTACCTATTACGTCAAGGCTCCACTTAGACCTCAAAAAGGTTATTTACATAAATCAACCTTAATGTTTAAGTGGATATCCACCTGATATCAGATGATTATACAAAAAAAAAATAAAAAAAATAATGACACCATTGATGTCACGATTCAGCCTGGAATCCTCCGCAGTTTTGGTTTTCACTTCAATCAAAGCTGGAAAAAATTTGGGAAAAGAGAGAAAGAGATAATATTAAGATCAAGTTGAAGAAACTGAAGCAGTTGATTGTGAGTTTGGTTGCATAATTGCAGAGGGTCCCATTCATTATGTGATTAAAACTGATAAGCTCAAATTACACCTATTAATGGCGTAAAGCGGACGTTGTCAAATATAGTAACCCAAACAATGTTGGGGTCGAATCCCACAGGGAATATGGAGAGAAAAGGTTACTAATCGTATGCAATACTAGTCTTTAAAGACTTTAATTATATTCCTGATAGTTTGAATTGATTGTTGAATAATGTAATTGAATACTTTAATTTGAAATATAATTAATGCGAGAGAGAGACTAAGATTGTGTTCCCCAATTTGTTTAGATATTATGCTTCAGGTTTCAATGTGATATACTTCTAATGGTTGTTCTATGAATATGCACTTGGTCTCTTAAGAACTTCTTAATGTTTTCCAACAGTTAAGTCGTATTTCCTCTTCATGATTCTTCCGAATATAAAAGAGTTGCAATCAAAGAATGACCAAAAATGCCAATTTAGACTTGTTCCCATCCCTAAGTTAGTCTATTAAATGAGGGTTAACGCCTCGAGTCATTGTCATTCAATCTTACCAATATTAACTTTCTTTCCCAAGAAAAGTTAATATAATGGCTTAGGATAATGCTTGCAATCATCACTCAACCTTAGCTTTAAAATTAGCTACTCATAATTTTGGATAACAAAGAAAGCTTACAAGTAAACATAATGAACTTACAATGCAAATACAAGATGGAATGAGAGTGAAGTTGTTGCTTTAAATGCTCCGACCACTTCTAAGATTTAAGACCTAGGGTTTGTGCCTCCAAAACAAATTTGAATTATGAAATAAAAACCCTACTTTAAGTATTTATAGAGCCAAAAATCGCGCCAAGTTTCTGGATAAAAATGCCCTTACGCCGCATTGTTACGGTCCGTCCTTCATTTCGTGAAACCTTCTGGAAATTTGGTCATGTTACGGTTCAATGGTACGAACCGTAACATGAGTTGCGGATCCCGTTACGGTCCGTAACATGAGTTACGGACCGTCATTTAGCTCCAATTTGTCCGTTTTTCAGCATTTCATCTCATTTCCGATCCTTAGTTAACCAACCCTATAAAACACAAAAATGTGCCGAAATTCACGACACATCAACACCCCCAACTTAAGCTTTTGCTTGTCCTCAAGCAACTACAATAAGACTCACTACTAACACACGACATCTTAGCAAAATAAGAATGACTATGGTGGTTTTGGCATGTGTTTCTAGCACAGACTCTTCAATCCAAGAAAAATATTTAGGCTCTTATCCATCTCCTATTTGTGACACAAGACGCACATTTCATAAAAATTTCAATTCACTATGCAACATCAATTAATGACACAATCATAGTACGGGGGTCTCTATGCACATGAATTTCAACTTCCGGAAAGTCAGTTACTTTGAAACCTACAATCCTTACGCCCTCACATAGACCAAGGAATATCCCAACACACATTTACGACATAAATGGGACAGAAGACTAAAGAGACAGAAGAACACTCATACTCACAACGAAATTTACATATCATGCATGCACATACCATAGGTTTGCCTTTATTTTCCATGCCTTCAACTTTGAACAATTTGATTGTGATCACATTAGGACTTTTTGGGCTTGTAACATTGTCTTAGGGATGGGTAGGATGAATATTTGGATATCGGTGACTCACCCTCCTCGACACTTCTTTTTGGCTTCATTCACCATTCTTCCTATCATTTCTGACCCTCCATCTTCAGCGTGGATTTATTTAGAACTTATATACCTATGCCCCTTAATATTCGCGATCACCCCAAACAGGCCTTTGGCTTCATTTTCCGCATTTTTCACTTATCACCCCCAACTTAGGCTTTTAGCCTCATTTTCCGCATTTTTCACTTGTTACCCCCAACTTAGGCTTTTAGCCTCATTTGCCATTCTTTAGTGTCAAGGAGGGACTGGTGCCAAATGGGTTTATTCACAGAAGGGAAAGAGGTTAGTTCACGGTTAATCGAAGAAAAAGTCTATAGGCTCAAAATGGGATACTAGGGATCATTTTCTATACGGGCTAGACTCGTTTAAGATAAACAGGCTTTGGGGTTAATACAAAGAAAGCCTAAGATCACTTCACAATCAAACTCTCCTTAGAATTTACGTACGACCACCCAGGCAAGTTCTAGATTACATGCATCATATGGAAATAGAAACTAAGAACTCACAACACAATGGCATAAGGATTGTTTAAATATTCTGACTTCATTTCCGTTTGAAGATTTCACATGCATGAATACCCTTTCTTTGCAATGTCATTAAAAGAACCATACATGTCGATATCAACAACTCATTCTTGATGTACATCACAAATTATTTTTCGGAGGAATAGCATTGAACTTGTAAAAACCACTTTTATCTATGCTTAGAAACACGGAGCACCACCACTTAAGTCATCATTACTTTACTTCTATATTAAACATCCTAACACATACTTCATAATAAAAACAATACCAACAAAAACACAAACAATAACAATTTTCTTAAGCACATGCTTACTATCACAATTTGAGATAAAATACCCACCAAAACAAAAACAATAAAAACAATAATATCTGGTATACTAAAACAGCAATCCCAACAACCAACAACAATTACCCACACCCCCAACTTAAAAGCATGCATTGCCCTCAAGGCATCAATATAACATATTAAAAGAACGGAGGGCCTCCCTGGATGTTTTCATCATCTGGCGAGGCTACGCTGTGCTTCCCTTTGGCCAAAGAGGGGATATCCTCTTCCAACTCCTCGTCGTGCTCTTCCTCAACCGTGTCCTCGATGTCATCATCCCCTAGTAGGCTCTGAACCGGCTAGTATAGGCTCTGTACCAACTCCGTGGGTACTTTAGGAAGCTGGTCTGTCGCCACAGCCACTTCCTGGGCCTTCAATTTCTGCACATCATCCTTGACAGCCCGCAACTCACTTCGAATAGCGCCCAACTCCATAGCAGGGTGTGTCCTAGTCAGCTCAGTCATCCTTCTCTCAATACCATCTATCCGAGAGTGGATCCGTAGGTGTTCATCAGCCAGCTGTTCTTTAATTGGCCGCAACGCAGCATCAATGGCTCTTTTAGTGTACAATTTCAGCTCAGTCATGAGATGCTTGACCTGCCTATCTGTGCGATCTCCTTGCAGGACCACTGCCCAAAAATTCTCCCGATTGAACATCATTTTTCTAGGAAGCTCGGGTGGGACTCCCGGTATTGGCTGGGCTGGTGCTGGGCTTGCTCCAGTGGAAGAGGTAGGACCACCCGAAGTAGGTGCGGCTGGAGCTGGCATGAGCTGTGTAGCATAATTAGCTGGTGAAGCCCCAGAATTTGTGGGCTGACCCGCCTGAGCTTCCTCAGCACCCATAATAGCCAAGGGTATAACATTTGATCCCGTTGGCCCCTTCGGCACCTCAGAAGACGATGCAGAGGGCATTGAACCATAGCTCAACATATCATCCTTCCCCTTTGTGATGTCATAAATATGGCTGGCGATCATACTATGATCGGTCTGGGGGAGGGGTTCTGGTTGTTGCCGCAAGTATAATAGCGTAAGAAGACAAGGATGAATGAGGAAAGTCGCTGGCTGAGTGGCTCTCTCCTGGAGATCTGCTGCTATGAGTCGTCCGAAGTTGATCTTATACCTTGATATAATAGCAGTTACAAGAACAACCCTGTCCGGAGTCAAAACATTTTCTGTCTGGGTAAGCCGGATGCGAAATAGAACAATCTGCCACCAAAACTTTGCCTCTGGCGTGAGGGTGTTTTTCCAAATTCGCGCGGTGGCTGTCAACTTTGGCACCATGGCCCATTCGGGATCTGCTGTTCGTGCAATAACTGAATCCACCCATTTTCGGACGGAGATTGTATCTTTCTGTTCCATTTTGTATACAAACTCCCCTTCTTCCGCTACTGTAGGCTCTATATAATCCTCCCCGAATAGTATTCTATTGATAGCCATCGGAGAGATGTCTATCTTCTTTTTCCGCATTATTGCCTCGATCATTGCCGGTACTTGACTAGCGCGCTGCCCCTTTTTTAGTGATTTGAATACAGCAGCCCCGTACGAAGCATATAACTCCCTAACAAAAACTGGGATGTAAGACCCCACTGAGTTTTTCAGAAACTCTAACTTATGGAAGCGGATAGTGTCACGAATTCCTGGATAACCATCGAGACCGTCGAAACTGACGTTCCGCTCCTCGAAAATACTCCGCCTTGGGTCCGCTCCCTCACCCTTTACCAGCTCACACCCATTGTTATACAAGTCTTCAGATCCCTCCATAGAAAACCGGAGAGTCTGCTCATACACAGCCTGCATTCGAATGTCGGTTTCTCTCATTTCCTGCTCGCGCTCTTTTTCGCACTCCTCCGCAGAAGGCTGTCTAATGGGTGGTTGAGGTTGGTGTGTTGGTGTGACAGCCCGCCTAGGCTCACTCTGGCTCGAATAACTCGACTCTCTCGACTCCTCAGCCGAGGAGGAACTTGCTGATGGTGGGTCTGGCCGGCTGGGTGCGACTGGTGGGGCTGGCTTGCTAGGTGCGACTGGTCTCTTTGTAGGCCTGGCGTCCTTGATTAGATCGTCGTCGCGCAGCCTTGAGGTTACTTTGCTTGCAGCACGACCTTTTCCTTTTTCCACAACTTTATGGGAAGCTTTCTTTGATTGTCGTGGTTTACCCATACCTGCATAAGGAACAGTTAGATATGATACGGGAGAAACGTTTCAATTATACACTTTATTGATGGAAGTTAAAGACTTCATTAACTGATGTACCGTAACACAGTCGACAGACCGTCATACGAGTTACGATCCGTATCATCAAACCGTAACTCAGTTTGTTCATTTCCAACACAGGGATCGTAACACAGTCAACGGTCCGTAACAGCTCACCGTAACATGACCCAAATTTCCAGAAAAGTTACTGGAAATTTGAGAGGTGTTACGGTATGATATTACGGTCCGTCACTCGTGTTACGATCCGTAACACCTCACCGTAACGTCTCTTAAAATTCCAAAAAAAAATCATGGAAAACATCGATGTTACGGTGTGGTGTTACGGTCCGTAACATAGGGTACGGTCCGTAACATCCCACCGTAGCATCAGTCAAATTTCCAGAAAGTTTTCATGGAAATTGTCGGTGTTACGGTGCGATGTTACGGTCTGTAACACACATTACGGTCCGTAACACAGAATGACGGGCAACAGATTAACAAACAAATGGCTTGGCCAAATTTTTCTCGTTTTAAGCACGAGGCCAAGATTTCCGACTTAATGCTCCATGGGTATGTTGTAAAACAATATTTTATCCCCTCATATGCCTCAGGTTACTCAGACTTCACCCGATTTTACTAAAGTTTTCATTGGGGACTTTTATCGAACAGTTGGTGGGCAAACCGATTTAGTAATTTCACGAATGAAACTTTCAATCGGATTGCCCTCCAATTCAGTGGGAAGCAATTGCTTGTGCCCACGAATCTTACAAATAACACACATACCAATCCCAACCCCCAACCATTATCAAATCCCGCACAATTTATCAATGGCAATTTAAATTCATCAACACAATCAATTCACAAATTTCACCGCATATTATACGAAATTACTCATGAAGATCATAGAAATCGCATTGATAGCTAAAAGAAAAGAGTCAGGACATGTAATAACTGATCGTTGGCGATTGTAAGGATGAAACTCAAACTTAAAACAATGATTTTGATAAGAAAATAGTAACGAGATTTAGAGAAAGATTAAGGAGAATGGGAGATGTAGAGATGGGAGATGAAGAGAAATATGAAGGAGAGGGAGTTAGGATTTTTGAAGGCACCGGTTATGTTTTTTAAAATTTGTAACGTCGGTTTATGTATTTAAACATGCCCGACGGTTACGTTTGGTGTTACGGACCGTAACTCAAGATACATGACGTATCACGTGTTGCGGTCAACCACACGACACCATTTACTTTTTGTCATTTATTACCTGGCACCACATCCTACAAACCGTAACTCGTGTTACGGTCCGTATTACCGGGCGTAACGGGTGCGAAATTTCCAGTGAATGCCCACAATTTTTGACAAAGTTACGGCCATGTGTTACGGACCGTAACACGAGTGACGGTCCGTAACTCAGACCGTATCACTCTTTCTCCATCGTTCAGTGATTTCTGGGTTTCTTCTAGCTTGTTATGCTCCATGATACGGGCCGTAACATGAGTTACGGTCCGTAACGTGGAGCGTCTCGTTTGGGAAAACTCAGCAGGTAATTTGACTCTTCAGTGCTCAAAATCCTACCACATTAGCACATAAAAAACACAAAATAACACAAAGGAAATACAAAATTTAAACTACTTACAAAGCGGCAAATGTGGGTTGCCTCCCACACAACGCTTGGTTTAACGTTACAACTCGACGTGGTATCTCATTTTCGAGTTTAGGAGCCGTATTTCAAACGATACCTATCAACGACCTTACCATCATCAATACACCAATGGTAATGCTTCACTCTTTGTGCGTTCACCTTAAAAGTCCGAGTGCCATCCTCGGATTTCACTTCAATGACGCTTCCATTTGGGGACACACTTACAATTTCAAAAGGACCAGACCAGCGAGACTTTAACTTGCCTGGAAAGAACTTCAGGCGTGAATTGTACAACAAGACCAAGTCTTTTGGCTGAAAATCCCTTTTTAGGATCTTCGAGTCATGATAGTATTTCATCTTTTCCTTGTGCAGTGTTGCACTTTCATAGGAATTATACCTAAATTCATCCATCTCATTGATTTGAAACAACCGCAGCTTTTTCAATGCCCAAAGGGCTTTGTGATCAAGCTTAATAGGCAAATGACATGCCTTCCCAAATACCAACTTATACGGTGAAGTCCCTATAGGCGTTTTGAATGCCGTGCGATATGCCCATAAAGCATCATCCAACTTTTTAGACCAGTCAGTGCGATTCACATTGACCGTCTTTGCCAAGATGCTTTTTATTTCTCTGTTTGAGACCTCAACCTGACCACTCGTCTGAGGATGATATGGAGTGGCAACCCTGTGATGCATGCCATATTTTTCAAGAAGATCAGCAAATGATTTATTACAGAAATGAGAGCCACTATCACTAATAATAGCTCTAGGAGTGCCAAATCTAGTAAAGATGTTCTTTTTGAGAAACACATTGACCCTCCTACCATCATTGTTAGGCAATGCCACAGCCTCTACCCATTTGGAGACATAATCCACTGTGATGTCCACCAACCGGAGAATCATGGCACGCCTTCAAAATATCCATCACCTCAGATTCCGCCACACATCTCCGGATCATATTGTTAGCACACGTTCTGAACAAGTAAGGCTCATCCCAACAATACTGTCGGCAGTATCTCAAGAACTTATTCTTTTTATATGTCTTCAACTCTTCAGGAACGATGCAGTTACCAAATAATTGGCAATATCGGCATACCATGGTGCCACATCATTGGAGATAACCAAGACTCTTTCATTCGGAAAAGTTTCATCAATATCCAGCACATCAATTGGTCTCCCTGGTGCTTCCAGTCTGGAGAGATGGTCAGCTACTTGATTTTCTGACCCTTTTCGGTCTTTGACTTCAAAGTCAAATTGTTGTAGCAACAAGACCCATCTTATCAACCGAGGCTTAGCATCCTTCTTCGCCATCAAATAGCGCAATGCAGCATGGTCAGTGTGAACCACCACCTTGGCACCCAACAAATAAGCCCGGAACATTTTAAAGGCATAAACAATAGCAAGTAATTCTTGCTCCGTTACTGTATAGTTCAGTTGAGCTCCATTCAATGTTTTGCTGGCATAATAAATTGGGTGCAGGATTTTGTTTAGCTGCTGACCAAGCACAGCGCCAATTGCAAGACCACTGGCGTCACACATTAATTCAAAGGGAAGTGATCAATCCGGGGACACAACAATAGGTGCGGAGGTTAATTTCAGCTTCAACTCGTCGAACGCCTTGATGCACTTCTCATAAAAATTGAATTTGGACTCTTTTTCCAAGAGTTTGCACATTGGATTTGCAATTTTGGAGAAGTCTTTGATAAACCTTCTATAGAATCCGGCGTGTCCCAAGAAACTCCGAACTCCTTTTACTGAAACGGGCGGAGGGAGTTGTGAAATCACATCGATTTTAGCTTGATCAACCTCAATCCCTCTTTCTGAAATATTATGGCCAAGGGAAATGCCCTCCTTGACCATAAAATGACACTTCTCCCAGTTGAGCACGAGGTTGGTCTCCTCACACTATTGTAGCACCCGATCAAGATGACCCAAACATTCATCGAATGAATCTCCCACCACAGAGAAATCATCTATGAAAACTTCAAGAAAGTTTTCAACCATATCAGAGAATATGGACATCATGCATCGTTAGAAGGTAGCTGGGGCATTGCAAAGACCAAATGGCATCCGGCTGAAAGCGAATGTCCCATAGGGACAAGTGAAAGTAGTCTTTTCTTGATCTTCTGATGAGCCGTGAAATTACGGGATATTCGATGCTAATTCCTTAAGATTTTGTGACTCTTTAAGCACTTTTGTTGTTACTTTTTGTGTTTTTATGTTGTTTTGTAGGAAAAGATGCCCGGAGAGCATAACAGACCAAAATAGAGCAAAAATAGAACAAATCAACGTTTCTGGCACCACATGCTAATAGCATATGGTGCAGCATCTACTGCCAGTGAAAATGGCACCATGTGCGAGTAGCACATGGTGCAGCATGTGCAACATGCGAACAGCATGTGGTGACAGAGAAATTGTCACCACATGCTACGGTTTTGGCACAACATGCGATTAGCATGTTGAAGATGCGAATAGCATGTTGTGCAGCATGTTGTGCAAGAGGGTAGTTTGGTCCAGATTTTGTTCCCGTTTTTTGTAATGATATAAATACTCTTTTATGGTTTGTAATATTTATCTTTGGCAGTTTTTCATCAAGTTTGAAGACTAGTTTTTACACCATGTCACACCCCATTTTAACCGGGTTGAGTTGGGAGTATGACATTTTGGTGATTCCTATTTATTTTGTTTTAAGGAGTCGCCACCTAATTAATTTAACGGTGAATTAGGACACCTAAAGATTAACTAAGGCAAAGTTAAAACTAAACCTCAATTAATAGTCTGCTTAACCAATGTGATTCTAGGTAAGGGCTCTATATTATCCTAAAGGGAAGGGGTTAGGCATCCTTTAGAATTCGTTAACTTACGGTTATCCGACCAAACTTAGGTTAATTAATTAGGGCTAAAAATGCAAATATAATATTTAAAATTAAAGAAAATAGCTTATAAATACTGCTAAGGTTTAATATAAAATGTTTGCTTAAGATGAGGTTTAGAGGAAATATAATGATTTTCATAAGAGAAGATTTTAAATGCCATTTCGAATAAAACTTATGAAAATTGCTAAAGCTCTAAATAATAATGCTTTTAAAATAAGATTTGCATAGAATATATAAATAGAAGGAAACCTGAATTTGCGAAGCGTTTTAATAAATATTTGAAACAACTCAAATGGTGATATATTAATGATTCTCTTTTTTTGCGATTTAAGAGTATAAACAAAAATACAAAATAGATAGTATGAATGTTAAATAAAACTTATATTGTGATATATAGTGATGTAGAAATGCTTTATCTTTTTTTTTCTCTTTAAATATGATGGAAAAGGGACATAAGTTTCCTTACTTTTCATTAGCTTTATTAATTATGCTTAGCTAAAATGATGTGTGATTGATTCCAAATTTGAAGAGTTATTTAAGAAAATATGCTTGAATTTATATTTACGTATTAGTGGTGTTTTGGAAATCAAAAACGAATTTATGCCATCAATTATTCTAGAAGCAAATATTATAGATTCTATGAATAATTAATGTGGAAAAGAAGAAAAATGAAACTTATGGGATTAATTATTGGTTTTATTTAAACTAACTACCATTACTAAAACTAATTCTACCAATCATTTAAGACTTATCTAAACTAAGAAAACAAAACAAACAAAGAGTTAGTTTGCATAATACAAATTTATATGCACAAAATAAATGGAGGGATAGATAATTTGAATGGGCTCAGCCCATTTTAAAGGGAGCTGCTGCAATCGGATTGTTGTTGCTGTGGGCTATTCCAGTCCATTGGGCTTGGGCCACAGAGTTTTATGGATCATTTTTGCTGCGGACAGGGATGGAACGAAAGGAGAGGCTGTTTCGTTGGGCCTTGGCCCAACATCGGCGAATGCGGAAGACGAGTCCCTCGGACTCGTATATGAGGTTCATGCATAAAAAAGATATAAGAGAAAAGATGAGTATACGATGAATGAGGCTTAAATATGTAAAATATGAATTCAAGAGAATCTTATTTCATGGAATCAACTAGCCTAGCATATGCAGTTACAGGGAAGGGAGCTTAATGATGAATTAAGGGAGACAACTGAAAACATCCTGATCCCATACAATTTAAGGGAGAAAAGATTAAAAGATTTGCTAAGCTAAAATATGAATTGCTGGTTTTGTTACTTACATTAGTATAAATGTGCCTTTAAATCCAATACCACATTAACTCATAACATGAACTCAAAATTCAAACACAATACAAAACGACCTCGCATTAAGGCAGCGACTGATAGCTAAAACCCATAGATCCTTTAAGGGTAAACCAATCTTAAAATCAAACTGTCATGAAATGAAATAGACACATCAGAATATTTTGGGTTTGCTGCAAAGCTAGGTGTTTAAAAGGATTCTCATATAGCTCCCAAACACAACAGAAGTTAACACACACATATATTTTAGACTAAACTAATTCTAAAATGATGAGATTATTATTTCAAATGTATCATGCAAACTCAGAACTGGACAAAACTTGTCTTTTAAAACTAGTAGCAGACTCTTCAAGGCATCGCTGTTACTACTAAACGAAATAGTTCTTCATCATATAGATGCTAGGTTTTGACATGGATCCTCAAACTTCCTCAGAGAAAATTCAGAATAAGCAGATTTGTACTATAATTACTACTTAGGCAGAAAGAAACAAAGTATAATATAAAGGCAAAATGTCTGAAGTCGCGTTAGCCTGACACTTACTAATCCAAAGGGTTGCCAACTTCAATCAATATTTAATTGAAAACTGGAACAAATCTTGATCTACTGGAAACTTATATCCAGAATTATGCCTGGAGCTTAACAAACTTTTCAACATTATTGAAGATGAACAAGAAAAAAACATATTATTCCTTATCCTTTTCCAGTGATCAAATAAATAGCTAGTCACTCAATCTTAAGAGTTATTCTCAAGGACAAAACATGAAAGAGAAGAGATCACTGAACCCAATATGTTTTAACTCATTTTTTGATTTATTTTATATGGAGATGGGCTCAAGCTTCCTATTATCATGATATCTAATGTACATTTTAATGAGTCACATAAAGGAATTTGAACACAAAATAAGTCTTTATCTTATTACTCTGAATAAAAAAAGGAACAATAATGAACACCTTTTTGAACCCCATTAATTACAAAGGTCTTATTCCTTTACAGTAAGTGTTATCAATCGATTAACAAACAATATGTGAAAAAGAAGAAGAATCATTTTAAAGAGATAGAACATGATTCAGATTTGGAGTTGGAAACTGAAGTGGTCATGCAAGCTTCAAGTTAAACCCCATTTTTAAACTTAGCTAAAAAAAGGTACAGGGAAGGATCACCAACCATAACTTGCTATTCATATACAAACATGTACAGGGACATAAGCTTTCATGACTTTTAAGTCATGCAATTTTTTTTTTAAGACTATTTAATGGTTAACCTTTGAGTGAAAACATTCTGAGAAACAATACATCTTAAACATGAACCATAATTCTTAGCTCCAATAATCTCAAACCAGGTAGAATGCATAAAAAAAAAAAAGAAAAAAAAACATTCAAATCTGAGGCAAGCTTATGAATTGGATTTAGTTCTTTGTAAGTTTAACTGGCCACTAAATGAACATTTAGATGCACAGGCACATTGGACCATAGTCCCTTTAATCGTACATTGATAACCAAACTTAAATGATCTCTAAACCACCAAGTCATACTGAATTAAATTATCTTCATTTTAGGCAAGAATGATACTAAAGCAGACTAATCCAAACAATGCCTATTAAGCTAGGGTTCATTAAGCTACTGATTCATAACAAACCAAGCTTATAACCATCCCACAAAATTAGTAACAAGCACTTATACAGTTATACCACACAAATGACAATTTGAACTAAAAGAAATCTATAACTAACTTACACTTTAACTAAAGGGAATCGAGCTAACTAACAATCATACTAATAGTGCACCAAGCTCATTGTTTAAATTAGAATAGAATCAACACTATGTGATTATACACCAAGCTAACAATCATATGACAGATAAAATTAAATACCAAAATAGAATAACAAAAAGGATTGGGAATTAACTGCTTCGGGTGCAGCGAAGTGGGTACGGGGTTTTCAGATTTACCTCGACGACTATCAAAACGGAGCTCGAAAAGCTCGGATTCACAGCAACGAACAGACGAATAAACAGACAAACAATTGTGTTAATGTTTTTTGACTCGATATTTCGAATTGTCACAACCACTGCAAACTTGTTATTTTTAGTGGGGAGACTTTAGCGACTCAGAGCTCTATTTTCAGGGGGTATCAGGCCATGGAGGAACTCTTATTTGATTAGAAATTTCCCCCCTAAACAGGCTCTTGTTCAAGGCGTTTTATAAGGTTCCAGAGACTTCGTATTTCCCAAGCAAGATTTTTGTTTTAATTTGCTTGAGGACAAGCAAAAGCTTTAAGTTGGGGGTGTTGATGAGCCGTGAAATTACGGGATATTCGATGCTAATTCCTTAAGCTTTTGTGACTCTTTAAGCACTTTTGTTGTTACTTTTTGTGTTTTTATGTTGTTTTGTAGGAAAAGATGCCCGGAGAGCATAACGGACCAAAATAGAGCAAAAATAGAACAAATCAACGTTTCTGGCACCACATGCTAATAACATATGGTGTAGCATGTTGAACATGCTAGCAGCATGTGGGGCAGCATCTACTGCCAGTGAAAACGGCACCATGTACGAGTAGCACATGGTGCAACATGTGCAACATGCGAACAGCATGTGGTGACACAGAAATTGTCACAACATACTACGGTTTTGGCACAACATGCGATTAGCATGTTGAACATGCGAATAGCATGTTGTGCAGCATGTTGTGCAAGAGGGTAGTTTGGTCCAGATTTTGTTCCCGTTTTTTGTAATGATATAAATACTCTTTTAGGGTTTGTAATATTTATCTTTGGCAAATTTTCATCAAGTTTGAAGACTAGTTTTTACACCACACTTTGGTTTAGAGATTTGAAGATTTGGTTGAGTATTTCTTAAACCTTTAATTCATTTCTTCAATCCCTTGCTTTGTATTGTATATCTAAGTGTGTAGCTTTCTATTCCATAACTTGAATCTCGTTTATGAAAGTATTCTTGATTAAAGTTTGGTTTGAAACTCTTGTTATGCTTATGTATTGAATGATTTTATTCCTAATGAAGTGGGTTATTGTTTCTTTAATTAATCTAATTTTGAATGATTCTTAAGCGAGTAGCTAACCCTAAGACTTGCCCATTTATTTTGATTTAAATTTGGAAGAGGCAAACTCGGGATTGGGAAAGATTAATTAACAAGAATTTGGGGCGTTAACCCTCATCTAATGGAAATCGACCTAGGGATAGGCGACACCACTTGTAGCCATATTCGGGTGTTCTTAATGCTCCTAATTGCTTTAGGGATATTCAATTAGGTAGTCTAGTTAGTCTTCGGAAGAAGCTAATTTAGAGTCATTATTCGAGGCTAAGTAATATAAACTCACCATTATTTGTAAATCATGAAGTACATTGGATCGTTACTTGAGTGTAATTTCCTTTGTATCCAAACTTGTGGCCATTGATCATTTTACTTGCTTTCTAGGTTAGTTTACATTTCCGCATTAGTTATAATTCTCTCAAAAACCCAAAATATTATCCATCGTTTGGCTTTAGCGTAGTTGGTGAAAGTTCCTTACTTTCTTAATCGCCTAGCATATTGTTCCCTGTGGGATCGACCCCGACTCATAGTTGGGTAAAATATATTGCATACGACCGTGTACACTTTCTCTTTGAGGAGTGTCACACCCCATTTTAACCGGGACGTTATTAGGAGTATGACGTATTGGAGATTCCTAAATTATTTGTTTTAAGGAGTCGCCACCTAATTAATTTAACGGTGAATTAGGACACCTAAATATTAACTAAGGTAAAGTTAAAAACTAAACCTCCGTTAATGGTCTGCTTAACCAGTGTGATTCTAGGTAAGGGCTCTATATTATCCTAAAGGGAAGGGGTTAGGCATCCTTTAGAATCCGTTATCTTACGGTTATCCGACCAAACTTAGGTTAATTAATTAAATTAAATACAGTGTTTAATTTTTAGAAAATGACTTAAAAATATTGCTGAAGTTTTTAGAAATAAAATAATGTTAATTGAAATAAGATTTATAGAAAAATATAATAACTTGTATAAAAGAAAACTTTAAATGTCATGTTGAAATAAGACTTATAAAAGTTGTTAAGGCTTCCAATAAAAGTATGATAGTGCTATTTAAAATATAATAACTTTTTTAAGAGAAGATTTAGTAGATGTGAACTTTAAATAGAAATTATATTATGTAAAAAAGAAGCCTAGACTTGTTTTAATATGATGAAAAGAGGCATGAGTTTTCTCTTTTATATTGACTCTATTTAACTATATTTAGCTAAATATATTTATAATCTAATCAATCTAGAATATTTATAGAATGTAGTTGGATTAATATTTACATATTAGTGGCACGTTGAATATTTAATCATGATTCCTTAGCTCAAAATATATAGTCATGCTCTTTTGAAAATCGATTATTCTAATGAAGACAAATACTAAAAAATTTTAATATAAAAATTGAAAGAGAGTGAAACGTATGATACTAATTATCAGTTCAACTACCCATTACTAAACTAAACCCCACTAGTTTGCTAAGGTTCATCTAATTTAAGAAAATAAAGCAAGATAAAAGGTTAGTTGCATAATACAAGTTAAATGCACAAAATAAAATAAAAGGGGTAAATAAATATCGAATGGGCCAGCCCCTTTGGGAACTGCTGGACCTATTTGCTGTTGGGCTTCGGCCCAGCAAATTCTTTATATTGACTGTTGCAGCTGTTTTTGTCTATTGGGCTTTGGCCCATAATTTTGTATTTTCCATTTTTTGTTGTGGACAAGGGTGGACCGAGGGAAGATCTCGTTGGGCTTTTAGCCCAACGCCGAATGCGGAAGAAGAACGAGTCCCTCGGACTCGTATATGATGGTCATGCATGAAAATGAAGGGAAAAGGATTAGTATACGATCAATAAGGTTAAACATGTAAAAAATATAAATTCAAACAACTCCGTAGATCATATATATATATATATATATATATATATATATTACGTATACTTAAGTATAATCCATGCATACACAAATTAGCCACCACACACATATAAACAGGCAATACTCAAGCATGGGCAGAATCAAATAGTGTATCATTCATTATTCTTAAACGTGTATAGAATTTGGACATATGCGAAGGCTGGTATACACATAATATTCATAGTACACTTGATATACCTGAAAGGTATACACTAATGTGCAACCCTTGTATACACTCGGTGTATACTAAGGCTCATATACTATGTATACTTCGAGGTATATCATACCATAAACAAAACTAGATGAGGAATAGAAGGACATAAGCCAACATGGGCAGATTTCAAAAAAATGCAAACAAGAGAAAAGGAAATTCATGCACTGTCATGTCAACTTATGTGCTTCAAACCCAAACCGATATACCAATCTACACATGCTTGACAGACTAGCGGACTAAGCGTGAATCTAAGAGAACAAAATGTATTCCTAAATGGACAGTTTCAGATATATATATGCAGATTGCCAAAAGGCCAAGGTACTTCTTATTCCTAAATGAAAAAAACTTATTCTTCATTCATTTAAGACTTCCAACAAAATATTCAAACACCACAGTTACCTACTTACCAGAGGGAAGGGCAAGGGAACTAAAAAATAGGTATGTACATTTCAGTCATACAGAGGCATTTCAGTCATACAGAGGCAATGAGCATTCAGCATATTCAAATGAGCTACATATGAACACAGACATGCTAATAAGACTAAAATCATCTGAACTGAATTAAGACATGAATAGGCAGATTCTGCTAACTACTAGTCTGGAAACTGAACCACCTGAAACATGAATGTCTAAGCATTTTAACTACTAAAACGAAACTGAGCTAACGAGAACAGGAATATGCTTAAAGCTACTAAGCTAAGCTAAACTGAACATAAGCCAACTGAGCATTTGGATCATAAATATAAATCAAACAGGGGGGCAGCAGGATCAGATAGAAAAATAAAACGAAGAGAGGCCAATACAACTAAGTACACTAATACCAGCCGAACCTATATTCAGACTTAAGAAAATGTTCAGTAATGCACTATCTATGATGATAAAGAATACTTAAACAGCAGCAAATTTCAAATTTTGTTGGCATATTTAAGACATCATTTTAAGATACTGCAACAAGCACTCAAAAAGACAACACACAACAGACAAACAAACAGATTTGCATACTGGACTCCTACTTAACAGGGGGCATGAACTAGATACTTAGAAACAGAGGAAAATATCAGAGAAATAAGGGGAAAGTATAACATGATAAGAATAAAACAGCCAGAGTCTTAAATATTAGGCAGAAGGTCTTAATTAAATATACCACTAAATTGCAGGTAATTCATCATGCGAATTTGGACACAAAGACCAATTTAGAGTGACATATGCAGACTGGATTGGATTAGGCAAAATCCTCTACATTATTGAAGTTTAAACTAACCATGTTTTCACAAATTATGAGTCAATAATTCAATACAAAATCCTGATTCAGTTAACAAAACCAAACAGCATCCCCAGGCTACTTCAATATCAAACAAAATCTACGGACTATACTAATAGCATGTCTGATCATACTGATTTCATTTCAGCAAATTACAGGTGACTGAAACTAATTAAAACTGAGCATAAACAAGTATCAATGAATCTCCGAGGATTGTGCTAACCTACCTTATTACTATGATATTATTAAACCACATTGAACAAACTTATAGAGGTGTTCTTCGTTAATATAATCAGAAGTAAAACAGAAATCAGCCACAGATTCGACTACTAATTATGCCTGACCTAACAACAACCCTTAAACGGGTTCGAATTATCCTA